>NC_056739.1:688518950-688818950 GCF_019279795.1 Protopterus annectens | reverse complement strand
TATATATATATATATATATATATATATATATGTGTGTGTGTGTGTGTGTGTGTGTGTGTGTGTATGTATGTATAAATATATATATATATATGTTTACAGTGGATATAAAAAGTGTACATACCCCTGTTAAAATGCCAAGTTTTTGTGATATAAAAAAATGAGACCACAATAAATCATTACAAAAGATTTCCCACCTTTAATGTGACCTATAACCTGTACAATTCAATTGAAAAACAAACAAATTTGTTAGTGGAAAAAATATAAAAAAAAAATGTACACTACGCTAGTTGCATAAGTGTGCATACCCTTAAACTAATACTTTGCTGTGTGCACACCCTTAAACTAATACTTTGTTGAAGCACCTTTTGATTTAATTACAGCATTTAGTCTTCTTGGGCACACACCTGCCATCATTTAAAGAGCCTCTGATTAACCCCAAATAAAGTTCAGCTGTCCTAGGATTTTCCTGACATTTACTCAATTGCCTGATACAGCAAAAGCTATGGTTCGCAGAGAGCTTACAAAGCATCAAAGGGATCATGTTGTTGAAAGGTATCAGTCAGGAGAAGGGTACAAAATAATTTCCACAGCATTGGATATACCATGGAACACAGTGAAGACAGTGATCAAAAAGTGGAGAAAATATGGGACAACAGTGACGTTGCAAAGAACTGGACACGTCCCTCCAAGATTGATGAAAAGACAAGATGAAAACTGGTCATGGAGACTGCCAAGTGATCTACAGCAACAGTGAAGGAGCTGCAGGAATTTCTGGCAAGTACTGGTTGTGTACTACATATGACAACAATCTCCCATATTCTCCATTTGTCTGGACTATGGGGTAGGTTTGCAAGATGGAAGCCTTTTCTTACACAGAAAAACATCCAGGCCTAGCTAAAATTAGCAAAACAATACATCAAGTCTCACAAAAGCATGTGGGAAAATGTATTATGGTCTGATGAGACCAAGGTTGAACTTTTTGGTCACAATTCCGAAAGGTACATTTGGCGCTAAAACAACACTTTGCATCACCAAAAAACATCATCTCCATGGTGAAGCATGGTGGTGGCAGCATCATGCTTTGGAGTTGGTTTTCTTCAGCTGGAACTGGGGCTTTAGCCAAGGTGGAAGGAATTATGAACAGTTCCAAATACCAGTCACTTTTGGCCCAAAACCTTCAGGCATCTGCTAGAAAGCTGAAGATGAAGAGGAATTTCACCTTTCAACATGACAATGACTCCAAACATACATCCAAATCAACAAAAGAATGGCTTCACCATAAGAAAATTAAAGTTTTGGAATGGCCCAGCCAGAGCCCAGACCTAAATCCAATAGAAAATCTGTGGGGTGACCTCAACAGGGCTGTGGAAGAGACGCCTTTGCAATCTGACAGATTTGGAATGCTTTTGCAAGGAAGAGTGGGCAAATATTGCCAAGTCAAGATGTGCCATGCTGATAGACTCCTACCCAAGAAGACTGAATGCTGTAATTAAATCAAAAGGTGCATCAACAAAGTATTGGTTTAAGGGTGCGCACACTTATGCAACCAGTGTATTGTATGTTTTTTTTATTTTTTTATATTTTTCCCCTAACAGATTTGCTTGTTTTTCAATTGAATTGTGCAGGTTATAGATCACATTAAAGGTGGAAAAAGTTTTGAAATTATTTATTGTGGTCTCATTTTTATATCGCAAAAACCTGGCATTTTAACAGGGGTGTGTACACTTTTTATATCCACTGTATGTATATATATATATATATATATATACACACACACACACACACACACACACATACATATGTGCATATACACACAGACACAGAAATATATATATATATATATATATATATATATATATATATATATATATATATATATATATATATATACACACACACACACACACACACACACACACACACACACACACACACACACACATATTACTTTTACTTTTCACATTGTTACATTTATTTATTTATTTTAAATTTATTATTTCTACTTTATTTGTTCACTGAAACTCAGTTAAGCACTATTTTACATTGGACCTTTCTATATAAAAACAGCCTCTCCATGATGTATGAGTTTATTAACTTCAAAAATTCAAACAGAGGTAAGTATGTTTTGGGAAGATATTACTTATACAACACAAGGTTTATTGGTTGTCTTATTAATATACTTTACCTGTTCCAAGGTGGCTTGTGAAAAGCTGTATTCCTTGATGTCAAACTGTTGTTTGGCTGAAAAAAAAAAGATGAATAATATGATATCATATATATTTTTTCTTCATAACGGTGATCAACTTTTTCTATTACCTTAAATCAGCTCATGATAACAATGTAGCATTTTCGATTTTCAGCAGACAGATGACTATTTGTTTCCATTCTGTCTGTCCACTGACTAATGAACACATTTTTATATGCCTCTAACCATATATAGACTAGAACAGTATTTAATGCTTTAAAGAGTATTAAATATAGGTAAGAGACATAAATACATGAAGCTTTAGCAAAGATATATAGATAAAACAGTAGATACATTTTACTGCTTATAAATACACTAGTTTGCAAATTAATATATATTTGGAAGAGTAACTTGTGAAAGTTACACTAAGTTACACTAAGAGGAAGAGAAGAGACTCGAACGCTATGTAATTATCAAACCTACCAATATTAGGCCAAATGATAAACATTACTACAAACTTCTACTCAAAGCCCTCAAATTCATTGCCACTCTGAATCACAGACTAGCCACAGATGGTGATATCCACCCCAACTCTGGCCCTTCCCCTCCACTCAATTCTAATTCCACCCTATCCTCCTCTCCACTTCTCAATCTAAACTCTAGACCCTTTAACTCCCTTCTGACCTGTCATCTAAACATCAGAAGTGTAAACAATAAGATTCACAACCTATATGCCCTTTTAGCTACTTGTTCCCCAGACCTACTATGTCTCACAGAAACCTGGCTTAAACCAAGTACGAAAGACACACAGATAATCCCACCAGGGTATGATATACTAAGAGCAGACCGAATAACTCGTAAAGGTGGCGGTGTAGCCATACTCTACAAAAATACATTACAAATCTCCCTTGCCTCTCCACAACCCCTCCTAACAAACAATGCCGAAATTCTACTTGTAAAACTTCAACCAAACAAACATAAAAGCATAAATATAGCATGTATTTACATCCCCCCAGGCAACAATAATAACAAAACCTTACAGGACTTTCTCCACTGGTTAACTCAAACTCACCCCCAGGAATCCATAGTGTTAGGTGACTTCAACATCGATTGGAATTCCTTCTCATCTAGCTCCCCATCTAGCAGCATAAATCTACATGGCTTTTCTCAGCTCATATCCACTCCTACCAGACTAGGTAAACCCCAAAACAAAGACAGCATCCTGGACTGGATCCTTACTGATAAAGATCCTGACCAGTACTCAGCAGGTACTCACCTAGAGGACATGAGTGATCACTTACTCACCTATGTTATCAAATTCAAGAAAATCACCCCCCTTCCTACAACCATAAAAAAAATCAGGAACGATAATAAATTCAACGCCTCCATTTTTCAAACTGAACTTAAAGCCCACAACTGGACAATACTCAAGTCTCTTCCTCTTGAAGAGGCAGTTATCTACTTCAACACCACCTTCCTCAAGATTCTAGATTCCCATGCTCCAATACGGTCCATTAGAACTAAAACCAAAACTGCACCATGGCTCTCTAAGGAAACAAAATCCAAAATCCTATCTAGAAACAAGATGTGGGTCACATGGCGTACCTCTAAAGACCCACACTCCCACCAAACCTTCCGGCAACTTAGAAATGAAACTAAAAGAATGATCTTAAATGATAAATAAAACTTCTTCCTCCACCTCCAACACAAACACCTTAATAATCCACAAAAATTCTGGGCAGGCTTAAACAAGCTCCTGCACCCAGGCCAGGCAACCACCCCCACTCCAACAACTTGCAAACGACAGTGCCCTGTAAACATTTCTAACACATTCAATAGTTTCTTCACAGAATCTATACAATCCCTGGCCACACAATTCAAACAAACAACCAGCCCACTCTACTACCCATGCCAGCAGAATACTACAACTACATCAGATCATCTATTTACCTTCGATCCAGTACCCATATCCTCTATAACATCTCTTCTTACAAAACTAAAACCCACTAAGCTAGCAGCTGACCTTCTCCCAGCTGAGTTTCTGCAAAAAGCAGCTGAGGCCATTTCCTATCCCGTCTCCATAATCATAAACCGTACCTTGTCAGAAGCCTTCATCCCCTCCATATGGAAAATGTCCCACATTATTCCTCTCCATAAAGGTGGTAGCTCACTAGAGCTAACCAACTACAGACCTATAGTATACTCTCACCCCTGGCCAAAATTATGGAAAAGTGTGTCCACAAACAACTGATGGAACACCTCACCAAAAATAAAATTCTAGCCAACTCCCAACATGGCTTCAGGCCAAATCACAGTACCACATCAGCCCTACTATCCTTTTCTAATGCCATCAATAACTTCAGAAACAATAATAAACTATCATCTGCTCTTTTCTTAGACCTCTCCAAGGCCTTTGATATGGTGAACCACATTCAACTCCTCCATACATTAAAAAAACTATCACTCAGCAATTTCACGCTGAAATGGTTCCAATCCTACCTGTCCAATAGGCAACAGGCTGTTCTATGGCAGGACAAATTATCCACTTGGAGTTCCCCAAGGATCTATTCTTGACCCTCTTCTCTTCACCATCTTTGTTAATGACCTGCCCACAATCACCCCCCATGCCACATGCATTCAATATGCAGATGATTCGACTATCATCAGCACTGCCTTCAATCTGGCAGACCTCACTGCTTCAACCCAAGACACCTTCAACCTAATAGAAAAATGGTTCTCAAGTCGTCAACTAGTTCTCAACCCCAACAAAACAAAACTACTTACTTTCTCACCCACTAACAAGACTCTTCCCCCCACCTTCTCTATTACATCCTCCAATGGAATCACTATATCAACAGAAGCTCACAGAAAGCTATTAGGTGTTACCATTGATAACTCCCTTAAATTTGACACCCATTTCAATCTTACCATCAAAACCATCAATAAAAAGCTTGGCTCTCTATAAAGTAAAACACTTTCTCACTCACGCTAAAATTACAATTGCCAGCACACACCTACTATCAACTCTTTTCTATGCCTCCCCCCTTTTTACAAACCTAAACAAGACAACCCTTAACAAACTTGCTACTTGTTACAATCACATAGCTAGATTTGCCACAAATTCCACCTTTAGAACGCACCACTGCACTAACTTGAAGCAACTAGGGTGGTTAGAGTTTTCCAGCCAACTCCATTTCAACCAACTCAAAACGGCTCACCAGATACTGTATCACCCAGAGAAAACACCAGCTCTGAAAAACATCATTCACCCCTATATTAACCTGCAATCTTTACGCTCCTTCAATAAGATCTTAGCTTAAACTACCAAAGCCAATAATTCTGCTGGGGATTCTCTATTCTCAAACTTTGTAGGTAAAATGTGGAACTCCCTACCGACCATGCTCACCTCAGAACCTTCACTCCTACAATTCAAAAAAAAGCTTAAACCCCATCTCAATACTCTCTGGCAATGTCCCTGTTCCAAACCTGATTAACCACTATCATTTACCATTCTCTTACCTCACTATCCTTAACCGCTTTTTAACAAGGCGCCTCGCCTTTGTAACTGACCTACGTTTTTTTTTTATATGCTGCTGTTATTTTTTTCCCAAGATGTGATGTATCTTTATATTGTATTTAGAACTCAACTATCTTCCTTTTTTGCATTAATAATGTTCATATGTCTGTTATGTACCTGGAGCTTTTCTCCCCGGGCCTCCGCTGAAAATGGACATGTATCCAGTCGGACTCTCCCGGTTAACAAATGTAAAATAAATAAATAAATAAATAAATAGATTATAGTTAAATGGCATAGAAATCTCAAAATATTAATTATTACAGAAATTAACCATGAAGACAGTTTGAATTTGCTGCTATCAAAGCAAATAAAATGCTGGGTGTTGTCAGAAGTGAATGAAGTTAAGGATTTCAGAAGCATAATACCCTTTTTCAAGACAACGGATGCTCCAGTTTTGAAACATTGAGTTCAATTCTTGAGGTCATTACAAAGAAATGGAGGTGGAAAATTAGACATTATAGGAAAGAACAATGATGACAGGGGGTGAAGGAAGGTGCTTATATGAAGAAAAAATAGAAAAACATGTAACTTGTATTTAAGTCATAGAAGGGTGAGGGGTGATATGAAGTGATTAGGTGTGGATGCTTGATATTATAAGATAAATCAAGGGAAATGTGCTGAAAAGGATAGGCATATGTGGTATAAAAGGCTATGACTAGACAAACTTAGAAAATACTGTATTGATATTATGTCCACAAATAAAATACCCTAGGGAAGCCAAGAACAAACGGATGACCAGGTAGGCTGCCTTAATAAAGGTACAGTGGGATGTCGGTGAAGAAGCTGGGCTACCGGTAAAGCCTTGAGAAGGGCTGTGTGTACCCTAGCGCTTGTGGTTGAAGGCTGAGTAAAGCCTTTCGAAAGGCTTCGTATACAGATCGTAGTTCCAGCTGGTCAGGTCGCCTGGTGAGAGGAACCGCTAGTGTGGCAGCTAGAAATCAAAGATGAAACACAGAAAAAACAAGCAAAACAACGTAAATGTGGCTCGGCTAAGGAGCTCTGCTCGCCATGGTGGCAAAAAATCAACGTAGTTGAAGTTCAGATTCTAGAAGGTCGTACTTTATTGAAGTAAAAAGTACCAAAAGTACAATCACCATCGAAGCGTAGTTCCTTAATGGAAAGAGTGATCCAGAGGATTTCCTTTTATAAGAGTACCTGGGGGTGTGTCAGTGGGAGCCAATCAAGTGTGGGTGAAAAAACCTTTATTGTGATTGGGCACGACAACTTGACATCACACCTTACAATCTGATAGGTTAGATACCCTGAGCCAGCTCATACGTGGTTAGTAGAATCACTCTACACCTACAATAGTGAAGTTCGGAGATTAACTAAAATTAGCTAAAAAAATGTAGTTAACTAAAAATAGTCTTGCTGGAAAAAAAATCAACCCTTGCTGGTAAAATACATTGTTAGGCTACACTTTTCAAAATCTTCGTCAGGATGGTAGACGACCTAAAAGCATAATAAGCAAAGCCGAGCTTACTAGAGAAATAGCAACAACATGTATGTAAAATAACATGTATGTAAAATAAGAAACAGGCTAGAAAAATAAAAAAAATAAGAACCAGGCTAGCTATCCAAAAAATAAGATACAGAAACTAAAAAGAGAAACAAAATAGTGAAAAATTCTTAAATAATGGATATCAGTAGAAACTAATGTATTAAGATATGGAACTGAATGAGGGCTGTTAATTAAAAAAAAAAAAAAAAACAATCTTAAAAAGTCACTGATATGTAACCTGAAAATCTAGAAAGACACGAAAAAAAGTAATACTGAACCATTGCAGAAAACATAAAAGACATGAAAGACAAAAACATATATATAGATGAACCATCGACCAAAAACAAGTGAGTCCAAATTTGCCAGGGGAAGTATCAGACCATGGGCTGGAGGTAGACTGGTGAGATCAAAACTGGCTGTCGCATGAAAGGTAACATTTCGTCAGTAAATCTGTTAGAGGTCCAGGTACAGAGGTTGTGGTATATGGTGTTGTATCTTTCTGAGATACAAGACTGGGGTCAAAGATTCCACATAGTTAAGGCCTGGTCTTTTCCTTGCCTGCAAACATATTTGCCACTTGAGTTCCCTCTTCTCAAGCAGCGAGTTGTGGTCCTCGCCTAGCGGGGATTTAGGGATGTGTTCAAGAACATGAAATTTGAACGTATTGTGTCCTAGGTTCCAGAGAGCATGCACTGCCAGCTGTTTTTTCACTTTCAAGTATTTTAAGTCATGCAGGTGTTTTGCTATCCTCGTTTTAAGGGAGTTGACTGTCTTGCCCACATAGAAAGCATTGCATTTGGTGTACGCTGCCCTGTAAACCACTCCTGTGACATTGCAGTCACCTCTGACATTAGGAGTGTAGTGTCTCCTGCCACTGGGGCAGTAAAAGCCTGCGGCACCGCTCATGTGTCTACAGTAGTGGCAGGGAGGCTCACTGCAGGCAAAGGTACCAGGGTTGTCAAGTTTAACTTGGCAGGGGTGTTCCAGAAAGTCCCTAATGCTTCTCCCTTTTCTAGCTGTGAAGGAGGGTTTCTCTGGAAAAATGTGGCCAAAAGACCTGTTATTTGTGATGATGGACCAATTGTCCATTATGACCTGGATGATGTCTTTGTAGTCCATAGAACAGTCCAGGATGCAGTTGAACTGGAATCTAGTTTCTGGGGTGGTCTGGATCCTGGTGTCTGTTAGAGCCCTAGAGGTGCCAAGTTGGCGCTGGCTGATGATGGGGTCGAGGATCCTGTTGATTAGCCCTTCTGAGTAGCCTCGGGCTAAAAAGTCTATTTGTAGCTTTCGAATGTTGGTCAAGAAATCTGTCAGGTCCTGGGAGACTCATGCTATATGGATCCCTTGCAATTTAATCATGCTCACCTTCTGTTTGAAGGGGTGCATACTGGTGGCATGCAGAAAAAAGTTTACCCTAGTGGGTTTTTGATAGAGGTTGTGTGTCAATGTGGTGGAGCCTTGTTTCTTCCTCAGGTAAAGATCCAGAAATTCGATCTCCTCTGTACTTTGTTTGCTGGTAAACGCAGGAATGCAGTGGTGTTGTTGATATAAATGAGGAATTCCTCCAGTTCAACCTGGTTACCCTAACAAACCAGGAAAATGTTGTCAGTAAACCTGTAGTAGCACGCTATGTTGTTAAAAAAGGTGGAACCGTATATGTGGTCCTGCTCCCACTTCCTTAGTGCCGTGTTTGCCATACTCGGGGCAATAGCCGCTCCCATAGTGATCCCAGTGCTCTGGCGATAGTAGTGCCCATTGAAGTGGAAAAAATTGTTCTTGAGGAGCAGGGAGAGGAGCCTACCCAGGTGGTCCACTTCCCCTGGTATGGCCGTGTGGTCCTTAATGTAGGCTTCAGCCATGGCTGCAATGCAGAAGTCATGTGGGAGTACCGTATAAAGGGACTCCACATCGATGGTGGCTAGGATCCAGTCTCTGTCTATGGCTATGTCCTTGATCTTGTTGAGGAAGTCCATAGAGTCTAAAATAAAGGACCTGTTGATTTCTGCGAGAGGTTTTAGGTGGAAGTCCAGGTAGAGAGCTATGGTTTCCATGACGGAACCTCCGCTCGCTACTACAGGTCTATATGGAGGGTCTGCCAGGTTTTTGTGTGGCTTTGGTATCCCAAAGAACTGGGGAATCCTCGGGTGGTGGATGGAGAAGAATTCTGTGAGCCCTTCATCAATTAGGTCCATATCCTCTAGCCTCGAGATTTCTGTTCTGATGTCCTCGTATGCTGTCAGCACTTGGTTGTGATCTACGCTGTCATAATACAGGTGGTCGTTGAGCATACTGTGGAGCTTGTCATTGTAGGAGGTGGTGTCTGTCACTAGTATCCCCCCACCCTTGTCAGCCTTCATGACCCTTCTCGAAGGGTCTGAGCTGAGTTGTCTGAGGGCTGCAAATTCTTCCTTGTTGGTGTTAAAAATCCTTTTCTTCCTCCGTTTGCATAAGAGAGACCTGATCTCAAGTTCACACTTGTCCTGAAAAGCTTGTATGACCGGGTTGGGAGGGGGCAGAAGTTGCTTGTTTTTTTTAATTTAATAGTCGGAACAGTCTGGTGGTCCTGAGGCTGGTCTTTTTTACTGTGTTAGTAGAAATATAGCTTTAGCTGAAGTTTCCTCGTGAAGAGTCGTAGGTCTCATTTTTGGGAGACTGGACCGACCCTGAGGGACGAAAGTGAGGCCTTTTTGCAGAACCTGTAGCTCTAATTGGGAGAGCGGTGTTCTGGAGTGGTTCCATAGCGTGGAGGTTTTGAGACCTGGCCTCTGTGTCTTCTCTATGAAACTCCTGTCTCCATGTAAGTAGATGAAATAAAGAATAAGTTCAGACAGCAAAACAATAATAATACATCATGGGGTTTTTTTTTTTGGTTATGGAGTAAATCAAAGGGACAATGAAGAGTGCATTTGTAGAAAGAAGTAGCTATGACTTTGGTTGGACTGAACATGCAATGTGCCTTTTACACGTGTGTGTGTGTGTGTGTGTGTGTGTGTGTGTGTGTGTGTGTGTGTGTGTGTGTGTGTATCTATATCTATATCTATATATATATATATATATATATATATATATATATATATATATATATATATATATATATATATATATATATAATGTGTAAATATTAAACTAGTAATACACATGAGTAGGCCAGCCAGCTTAAAACTGGTTGTGACCAAACTAAACAATTACACAATTACAAAAATTATCACAGGAGGTCACCAGGCAATGGAAACTGAGGGAGAAATTTCTGTGGTGGCCTTAGCAGGTTTGATCAGGGAGCATTTGAGGAAGATATTGGGCCATATTCCAAAATATGTGCACTCAGTGTAAGTCTGCCTTGATTGCAAAAGACTTGCTCTCAGTATAAGTGACTTACTTCTGTGTAAAGCGTATCTATAAAAAGGTTTACATCAGGGGCCAGATTCCAAAAGACGTGCTCTCAGCATAAGTGGTCACTTACTGAGAGCAAGTGTTTTGGAATCAGGTTGATGTACGTTTTCAAAGGAACAGGCTCAAAGCTTGACATCCCAAGGGTATAGAAATAATTTTTAGATAACTACTAGATAACAACAGAGAGTGCTATGGATTTGAAATATCTGGGGGTAGTAAGATTTATATAGGCAAGCTTGTTGAGGTTTAAAATTCTATTAGAGATTTTTTTTTCTGCATGGGTCTTAATTACTCAGAGCTTTGTATATAACATGCATAGTTAAATGGCTCCTGTAAGTTGACTCAGTTTTTGAAAATGATGTGTTTTCCTAATAATCTTAAAGCTGTTGTTTATTGTATTAAAATCCTAATAAAATTCAGTTTAAAAATTCATTGGAGGTCAGGAATACCTACAACCAGGCAAAAGCTAGGATACGACTAGATCACAGGGCTTTGAATTTCAATCACTTCAAAACATGTCTAAATTAAGCTTTAAGTCTAACTCTGAAAATAATACTGAGTCAATTACTTCTCATTGTTTTTAAAGACAAGGTTGCTTTCTTTTGTTCTTAGGTTCATAGTTTCATAGGTCAGTACTAGTCAAACAACCACTATGGCCTTTATAAGCCTAGCCATGCAATCCAACTCAATTGTGTCCCTGCGTATCAAGGGTGTTTATAAGGAGGGGATATGTTAGCTAGGAAGTTCCTAGAGGATGTGCATTTGTGAGGGGAGTAGTATAATTAATTTCCTAGAGAACATTATAAATGTTCTAATATATATGTTTGGTTAGCCTGCAGTGATATCTTTTAATGTATTTATGAGAATGTATAGCAAATAAACCTAGTCTTCTTTCAACAGAAAATGAACAACTTAATTTTTTGTTTGTTTTTTTTTCCTAGTATACCTCTTCACATCTGTGATTTGACTAGGGTAATTCAGATTTATGTAACCCCATTATCTCAGGTTTTGGCTAACTTTTAGTTGTTTCATTAATTCTTTTTCTTGTTGAGTCTGAAAGGCTTCTTACTATTTCCTGTTTCAAGTACTTGCAGAAGCATGCCATGGTTCCCTAAAATATATGGCACATACAGGGCAGTAGAACTCTATCATCTTTTTAACTGTGTCAGAGAAGCCTTATAGATGAGGCTATAGATACTGTTTTTCTCCCCATATATCATACTGAAGTAGTAATGGGAGCAGGGGAGTGAATAGTAATAGTTTCCATTTTCCTTACGCAGGACCTTCTTGTTATGACTAACAGTAGCCATCAATAGGCTGTGAAATATCTCTTCATTCCATCGATGCCAATGCTTTGAAGTGCATATGCAACAGGTTATGTACAGTGCATATCAGCTGATTTGTAAGGAAGTCCTCGTTTAGCAGGTAAATGGTGAAGTCTCTTCTTTGGCTATCATCATTCAGCAAAATGTCATCTTATTCATCCACTCAGAGGTTTCATTACCATGCACTAAGCAATCACAAGACAGGAAATGGCATGAATAAGCAACAGACAAGCATACTGCTTAACCTTAACCTTAACCTTCACCAAATCACCACAGCCCACAAATTATTGTTCCAACCTACTAACTGCCCTGCGCTATCCAATATTCTGCAACCTTATAACCCCCTCAGACCCCTTAGATCTACCCACCAAACCTTGATCACCATCCATAAACCCAAGTGCCCTGCTGGGCAGCTTCTGCTATCTTATTCCCTAGCTAAAAAGTGGAATGCTCTGCCCTCCACACTGAGGACCTGTGACAACCTTAATAACTTCAAAACTCAACTTCATTCTTACCTCTGTCTAAACAGGAAATGCAACTGTACTCTTCCACCCATTCCTCTCAAGCTCTCCCCTCCCTTTACCCCAGGCTAACCTTCTTACCTCCCTAACCTCACTTTAAATTAATGATTATATATGTAAACAAACTGCAAAAGCTAGCCACGATTCTATATGCCTGTTTTTACTCCTGAACTAAACTGTTTATTTTTTTTTTCTCACTCCTTTGAATGCTACCTGTTGCTTGCAACCCTAACTTCCTTTGTAATTAATCATGTAATTAAACTTTGTATTGTGGATCTTTTCTCCCCGAGCCTCCACTGAAAGTATTCATGTAATTAAACTTTGTATTGTGTAGCTTTTTCTCCCCGAGCTTCCACTGAAAGTAGGCTCCCTAAGCCCAGTGGAACTAAACTGTAAATATTGTTTTTCTCTTTTTCTCTTTAGAATGTTACCTGTTGTTTGTAATCCTAACTTTATTTGTAATTAATCATGTAATTAAACTTTGTATTGTGGAGCTTTTCTCCCCGGGCCTCCACTGAAAACGGGCTCCCCAAGCCCAGTGGACCACCCCTGTCATCAAACTGGAATAAATAAATAAATAATAATACAGGACAACTTTCAGAAAAATCCATTCAAAGTTAGAGGATGAAGAGGTCATTCTGTCACAGCAGAATTGTGGGAAAGTAATCATCCCCTGCAGATGGATCAGTCACTCAGAGATCATATCTTATGCCAAGCACATGTATGCCAAATATGACTTCACACACCTTCAGCAGCAGATAGCTGTTAGGAAGAATCCCAACCAGTAAAATTAAATCACTTGAGAGTCTGGAAGAAGACCTAAGTGTGGGCTTAGAAAGACATATCCAAATGTACTGAATAACCAAAGGAAGCCCAACTCCTGGATCCATGATGCAAGCAATGATGCCTGATGAAAGTCTGAACTAGTGACTGAACTGTCATACTATCTAGCAAATGATTAAGCAGCAGTGGCAAAAATATCCACAACAGAAACACCTTTAAAGCAGGAATTAGAAGTGACCATTTGCCTTTGACAACAGCATTTTCTGGGTTGTTATGTGCCATCCAAGAGCAAGACACATACAGTTACATTCCACACAGGAAACATTTCCACAGAGACTGCATCTCTCTGTCTCCACACACTAAAACAAATGAACAGCTATATTATCTTCATAAAATTATGAATCTGCTTTAGGAACAACTTCAGGTTGGAGTTCACATTTAATGTTTTAAGGGCCATTTGATCATCTAGATTCTACCTGTACAATGAAAATCAAAACAGAAAAGAAGAAACTGGTTTAAGACCACATCCAGTACATCCTTTGGAAGGAAATGGGGTGGGTCCTAAAAGCCCACCTGATCTCTGTGAAACACCAAACAAAGTTCCCTAGAGATAAGAGTCAGATCAGCAGTCATATGAGTAGAAGTACTGACTGCCAAGAATAATGTCTTCCAAGGGATACATTTCAGAAATACTGAACCATCTTATTTAAACTGAGGACAGACAAGCTTGGGTACCATGAATTTCAAAAAACAATGAGAAAGGGGTTCTTTAAATGGGGAAAAAATTATGCAGATGTCCTGTAAGGGGCAGTATAACGAGTCAGTGGTGGCCTACAGCTGTGCTTACATAAGGTCATGATGTGCAGAGATGCACTTTCACTATGAAGTAAATTCAACACAAGTCATAGAGGTATCTAAGATAAGTCATGCTCACTCGTAAGGTCAGTGATCAGGACGGCATAGAATACCTTTGATGTCATAGAGGTATCTGAGATAAGTCATGCTCACTCATAAGGTCAGTGATCAGGATGGCATAGAATACCCTTGATGTCATAGAGGTATCGGAGATAAGTCGTGCTCACTTGTAATGTCAGTGATCAGGATGGCATAGAATACCCTTGATGTCATAGAGGTATCTGTGATAAGTTGTGCTCACTTGTAATGTCAGTGATCAGGACAGTGTAGAATACCTCTTCATGTCATAGAGGTATCTGAGATAAGTCGTGCTCGCTCATAAGGTCAGTGATCAGGACGGCATAGAAGACCTCTTCATGTTATAGAGGTATTTTAGCTAAGTCATGATTACTTGTGAGTTCAGTGATCACAGGATATATCTCTCCATCCCGATAAAGAAGCCTTTCCATTTAGCAGTGCAAACGTGATGCGTGACAAGCTCCTATAGTACAAGTGCATGTGAAAGCATACACATTGTTAAGAAGAACCAGTAACAGGCAGTACACCTATCCATGCATACCACAAAGTTTCAGACTGATTCACAATAGAGTCATATGAAAAATCAGTCCAGAAATAGAATTTCCCTTAAAGTCAGATACTTGAAACTAATAATTCAGTTATACAAATGCATGTGACATGCACACTAATTAAAAAAAACTCCATATTGTATACATTGCATATATCTTTTAATTTACACACACCCCGGGATTCATGAAGCTTGGCGCAAGGCCGGTGTAAGGCTTGCGCCGGAAGTGCAGTGTATAATCGGCGTAGCAGCGCCACATGCATAGTAATGAGTGCGTGCCGCAACCACAGACACGTGCAGAGGGCACGTGCGCGAGCCCAAGTAGGATGCGCCCATAGGCGTGGCCAAGCCGGCAGGCGATGAGCAACCTAAAGTGCTGACTGTCACAGGCTGCCTGCAATAGTAACCGCACCAGCCAGGGTCCGTGGATAATGAAACGTACGCAGAGTATGCAACATAGTACCCGTTCACACAAAACGGAGAACCAAACATTAACCCACGAAGTCCAAATTGTACCCGTCCAAGGAACAAAGGATACGCGTAATACCGTGTCCGTCACGCAATGCACTGTCAGTGGGCATACCCAGTGAAGGTGTACCGCAGCATGTCAGCGCGCCGCACCTACACACAAGTAGCCACATGGGCATGGTCACCAGCAGTAGTGAGAGTACACAGCCGGGCAGCCGTGTCGATATAACAACCAGAAGGAAACCAGATACCCTAAACACAGACAAACATGTGCATAGCAACATGTACTACATCCAGAAACGTGCCTGTCGCATACACATAGGACGGCGTATGCCTAAGCGTAATATCCAGAAGCAGAACCCATGCATGCAAATGTAATACACAACAGCCCCGTCATAGCACGTAACCCGCACCCATGTACGACCGTGCACCCAACCCAGCTAGCAGCCTTGCGCAGCTGCACACCTACACACAATGGGTATACCTGAAATGTAGTAAGAAGTATTGTCCTAGGCAGTGCCACGCGGGCAAATATGTACCCCACATGTCAACATCCCACCTCAGGTACTGATATCCAAATGGCTGCATGTGAATGTGTCGGCAGAATGTGTACATCCCGCATGTGGTATGGACCTGTCGAAACCCCATAGGCGTTCACACGCCATGGTGCCCATAACTGTACACATCTGGACAAGGCAGTATGTTCAGCCACCGTACTGATGATTAGCTATGCAGACATGTCAAACACAACACATATGGCGGAACATCTGCCCACCAAGCAGGACGCCCCAACAGGGTGCCACATGCACAGAAGGTGAAGGTGGGACATCACACGTTGAGAATAGCGTTGCCGGATGGCCAAACACCCACGGCCAACACAAAGGATGGAATAACATGTATATGCCTGGATGAATGGGTATGTCATAGCATGGGAATAGGCCAAGCTATCCAACATAATAGCCATGCGTACCAGATACAAACTGCCAGTAACATGCAGTAGTAATGCAGGAAGGCATACACGACTGTGGGAATAGCACAGGACATATGGCACGTGCCAAGTATTGACGCATGACACAAATGTCCAGGATGGGGCTCCCTGCAAAGAGGAACATGTGCCAACCCCACCCCCCACAGATGTACCGGCAGTGGAAACACATCCCAAACACACACCAACACTACCGTCCATCCCACGATAGCAACGGAGGCTGGTCAAAGACCACCATGACGCGTGCACAAACAGGGACACGTGTAACCATTGCCCTAACAACCCCCCACAGGCCAACAAATAATAGTATGGACATATGCATGTAATGCTGTGAAGGATGTGTGGTAGTCCTCAGTATCACAGAGGTAGGTACACAGATACACTGTAATCAACCGTGACGTATGTGCACTGTACACAGCATACCTGCAGGTAATACATAGTTCAATCATGTGCCACAGAAATATACACATACGAATGAGGACAGGGGATAGACAAGTGTGAATGGGACAAACTATGAACATAGGTTCATAGGTCCATAGGTACATAGTAGGCTATCTGCCCAAGGGCAGCTATAACCCTAGCCCATACTTATGTTGCCTTTGCCACCCCTCCAGTCCGAAGAAAGCAATGCCTATTATATTGCTGTACCTCTGTCAAGCAGTGACAATGAAGTAATCCCTGGGGTATATCTGCAATCTCCCATCCATTGGTCAAGATCCCCCTCGAACAAGGCCAGCGAGGTGCTCTGCCTCACATGTACTGGGATGTTGTTCCACAGCATAGTGAGTGTCTGGGTGATGAATCTGTCCCTCCAACACATTCTATTAATGACCGTGTCAAGGTTCATGTCACCTGCCCCTGTGGTTCTGAGGGATGTAGATCCATTAGATGAAGCATAGTCATCAAATATGGGTCGACATGGCCTTGTATGTCAGGCACAGGTCACCACTGAGCAAGTGGTATGTGACTGAATGGAGCAGGAGTCCTTTCATTCGGGCAGCATAACACAAATTCCTGAGACCCTGCATCCGTTTGATGATGAACCTATGGGGCCTTCCCAGCTGCTGCAGGTGTCGGGTCAGATATCTTCCGAATGGGGCAATGTACTCAATCATAGGTCTAATGAGTGATGAGTACAAGGAGACGATGACCTCCCCTGATCTAGATGTGAATGCCTGCACGATCAGGTGGGCAATGTAGAAGGTCTACCTAACTACGTTAGCAACGTGTGTGTCGAACGAACAGTGACTGACAACCTGGGTCCCCAGATCCCTGGTAACTCCCTCTGTGCTCAGTGGATTGCCACCTATATGGCAGCTAGGGGTAACCTTGTTCTTCCCGAAGGGTATGACTATGCATTTCCCATCATTTAGCTGTAGGCCATGTCCCTGGCACCAGATATCCATATCTGTGAGGCCCTTCTGAAGGATATCTGTGTCAGATGTCCATCCCACTATGGCACCCAGTTCGCAGTCATCTGCAAACATTGTCAGCCATAACCTCCCTGTGTTTGCTTGTACTTTGGAAATGTAGATGCAGAAAAAGAGTGGACCCAGGACTGAGCCCCGTGGGACACCGCCTGTGACCAGCTGTGAGTCTGACATGGTGCCAGCAACTATGACCGTGTGGGTTCTGTCACCTAGCCAGTTTGCAACCCATCCTGCGATGTACGGGTTCACATCCAAGCCGATGGGTTTATCAATGATACCTGAGGGGGGTATTGTGTTGAAGGCCTTTGCCAGGTCGAGGTAGGCTGTATGGACTGCCTGACCCTCATCAATGGCCTCGGTGACTGTTCCTAAAAAGTCAACCAAGTTTTAAACGCATGATCTGCCTTTGACCAAGCTAAACTGGGTTGGATGCAAAGTTTGCAAGTCCCCTATGTCTTCATCTATGAGTTCCATTATGATCCTTCCCCATGGCTTTGCAGATAAGGCTTGTCAAGCTAATGGGACAGTAATTACCAGGGTCAGTGGAGGCACTGCCCCTGTGAAGTGGGACTACAGTCGCCGTGCGCCACAACTTGGGTACGTTACCTGAGGTGAGGCTAAGATTAAACAGCTGTCCTACCTGTGGGTCTAATTCCTCAATGAGTTTGTGGAGTACACAGCCGGGACACCATCTGGTCCCATGGATGCTGTGTTCACTGCCTTGGAGAGAGCATGTCCCACCTGTGCATTACAGAAGTTTCGGGGGCCACAATCCTCTGGTACAGACATCTCTCCATGTGGAGGGGAGGGGGGGGATGTTTGCACCGAACCTGTCAGCCAGTATGTTGGCAATGTGTGTAGGTTCAGTAAACTTCACATCATTCTGAACCCAGTCCGAGCATATCTGGGAGTGTCCTCCCAGGTGTCCAACATAGCTAAAGAAGGCCGTATGATTGTCTGTCGAGTCCTTGGTGATATATCTGTCGGATTTGCCCTGGATGATGTCATGAGAGCTTGTAGTTCTTCACATATAATGAGCAAGGGTGTCATACCTTACAAGGATTCTGCTCTGTCTTGTAGTAGCTACCTCCATTCGTTGTAGAGCTTGTGTATGGCTGGGTACACCAGACTGGATGCTTGGCATTGGTACAAAGAGTCACAGTTGTGTAAGGGATTGCCTGATCCATGCAGTCCTGTAGATGCTGGTAGAAGGCATATGTAAGTGATTCAGTGGCTTGAGTAATGTTTACCACTGGCTCAGGGGCCTTAAAGGAGACCACACTAGTGTTTAGAAGTGTGAAGTCGGCTTTTGAGAAAGCCATATGTATGGTAACCGGCACCACCCACAGCATAGTATGCCAATAGCAGAAGCTATTGTATGTTGTCCAAACACATGTGTCCGTACACATGGAACATCATAGCAATAAACCACGTCTGGATGTGGGTGATGCTAGAGATACCCACGGCAGACGTTGTGCATTCCCGAGCCCGACGCCCGAGGGACCACACACATAGCCGGCCTTAGGCATAGGCCAAGTAGGCAGCTGCCTAGGGCGACGCTCTGCTAGGGGCACCATACCAGCCTTTATTCGGTGTAGGTAGACCAGGATGGGGGTAGCGGGTGATGTGGTGGGGGCCCCATGGAGTCCTTCTGCCTAGGGCACCACCTGACCTAAGGCCACACCTACAGTACCCACACCCAGACACGGGTCATTGCTAGTATGCTATATCATCTATGGAAAGAAACCATATATTCCCAGACATAATGGCACAGCATAATGCCTGTCCGCTGCCCAAAGCAGACATACGGCACCCGCGGCGGTGCGGACGTACTGCGCGAGATGTCCGTAACCAATGTCGACACTGTCACGCTATGTGAAATAATGTCAACATAGCGATTCAATACTAAACAGCGACGGAGAGCCCGATGTCCCCGTTGCTGAGCTGTACAACCTATTCCGCCATGTTAAATGTGTGTAGCAGAGCGGGACTGCCCCAAACTAAGCAACGGACATGTCCGTGGCTCGGTGGAAGCTGTCAAGCAATGTTAAACCCATGTAATATAGCGATACAGGTTATAAATACCAAAGTTTAGTAATGGAAATAGGTCCGTTCGACCAGACTGTGTGCAATTACTATAACAAGATCTACAACGGGCACGCCGGCCAATCAGCGCACACGGTTAGGAATAATGGGGGGGGATATGGTATCATAGACACGGACAAACCGTGCCCATGTGACTCGTCTGATATTCATACACGGTCAAGGCAGTTCCGTACACTAGGCGGACAAGATCAAACCCAAAGCACCACAGGAACACCCTGACAATCGAAGGCCTGTATGCGTAGGGGATATAAGCCCCTGTGATCTGAATATCCCTGCGGTCACGACATATGCATCCTGGGCCATGAGCGGGAGGGAATGAGGAATGTTTAACATGTAGTACCGCACCTTTCCCAGTAGGAGAATGGATGCCTGTGATGTACGTGAGTGCGGGGGGGGGATATGTAAATTTAGCTAAGTACCATGGGTATGCATGTAAATGAGACCGAACAGCTAACGTGTAGTGGTCACAGTAACCGGAAAACGTGAATGCAGTCCTGTTTGAATTACGACTATAGAACATATAAATGTGCACGTGTACGTAATGCGTCCATGCCGCAAAGACTGTTACATGTGTAAAGGTGAAAGTGCGTTCCGCACACGTCCGTCAACCGGATCAGAGATATGTTACCGGAACAGTCACAACTAACACAGGCCACGTAACCACACAGACCCAGTAAACATATGTAACCAGAATACGGATATGCATGTGCGCCTGCACGTAACCCACAATTAGGAAATGCAAGTGCGCGTGTGCGTGTGTGATCTGCTCACAGCAGGGAATGTTAAGGCCGTGTCCTCCACGTCAATCATACATGTCTCAAAACTGTCAGCCCCTGAAAGTATGGAATCGGGCAATGCCATGTAAAGTACCGTTAGAAATAGTGAGAAACACACGCTATGTGATAAGACAAACATAGAATGTGGATAGAATAACGTGTGCGTTAGTAGTATGGATAGACGACGGTTATGCATCTGTAACTCGACCCACTTGTCAGAAGGTGCACCCGTACGAGAAGTGTTCAGAGGGCTCACACTTGTTGACCGGGCTAGGCTAGCTGGATATATGTCCAGTGTCAGCAGAGGCCCGTGGAGAAATGCTCCACACACAATAATAGCACAACATACCAAAGTACTCATATATGTACCAAAGAAGAACAACAATAGAAAGTGTCCTAAAAGGACTGGTTACACACAGATCACAGACGACAGAGAAATATATGGCCAGTGGAAGCATGTCACAATTATGGGATCATGTCCCTATAGAAGCAAGAAGGTCTCACATGACACGCCAGCGAATTGCCAGATAGACACAGGTCAATGTAACACACAGCAACATTAAGGGCCAACCAGACGTACACCATGCCCGAACCTGTACAGTGGAAAGGTATGGCATGGTAATTGATGTGTGTACACAGGTAATCCACAGACAGTAACAAAGCAAGGTATGAAACGAGGGGTTCACATGTATATATCTACACACAGCAGTCCGACGGCCCGTATATATGACGCATGGACATAGATTTGTCACCTGAAAACAAGATGTGAACAACTACAGTTTAGTCTATATCATATTGATATAGTAATAATACAGTCATATCCATATTTAACATTGTGACCCTTATTTACATTCATATTTATACAAAATATGCATGTAATTGTACTTATTTATTCCATGATTTGGGATCTTAATGCAACAATTATACACATTGATAAACAAAAGCATTACCAACACACTACATTCTAAGGTTTACTCACAACAATTATCAACTATGTTTCAATATACTGATGGTATTGACCAATATTGTATTTATATTAACACATCGTTGTTGTATCATTGTTTCCATTCAGTAATGTATGCAACACCGAGTTCTACATGTCACTTTATCATCAAGACTTGGAGCACGGTCCACTGAACTATGAGCAAGTCTATTAATTAGTTGACATTAAACTGACTCAGAAGGAAGTATATAAGGGACGACTATCTAATGTATCTTGTACTCCGACGTTGCCCCATGTTAGTGGGTGAAAGAGCTCAGTATCATATGACTGTGGAGTGTATCGTTTTTGTCATCGTCTGTCTTGGCATGGTTTATGTTCAAGAATGTATTTTATGAAGATGACCAGGACTCAGGGTCTGCTGTATTTCCGCTTACTGGAACATGGATATAGATAGGCCAAGTAATACATAATATGGGTAAGAAGAAAGGAACAGTTTACCAAGAAAAAACTAGGAAAAGGACCCACCAGGTCCTAAACCGAGAGCACCAAGCAAACACAATGTAGTGCTATGAAAACCAAGTGTTTCAAAAATGAACCCAAATGGTGTAAATCCAAAGATGCAAGTTAGCAACTGCTTTAAATAATCCTCAGAAGTCCCAATAGGAAAGATGCGCCACTTTATTGTCAAAATAACACCACCAAAACAAGTAGATCACGAGCGCTGTCGCCCGGTCTTACCGGACTTTTTCAGGTGTAATTAGCTAAACCAATAACTCTAGCTTTTATAGAACTAATTGATTAAAATATCACCATGGTACTGATGATTTATTTGGTTCAAATGGTTCACAAACAACTTTTAACATAAAGAATGAATTTTGTTTGAATTCATATAAGTTGCATACATACATTTTAACAATGCATTTATTGTGTCGAGCATTTTAAATATGTATTTGTCTCTTTAATGCTTGTAGAAGTAGATTTAATTTATTTACAATATGGTGATATTTTAATCAATTAGTTAATTAACAGAACGCACTTGCGCTATAAAAGCTAGAGTTATTGTTTTAGCTAATTACACTTGAAAATGCCCGGTAAGACCGGGCGAAAGTGCTCGTGATCTACTTGTTTTGGTGGTGTTATTTTGACAATAAAGTGGCAAATCTTTCCTATTGGGACTTCTGAGGATTATTTAAAGCAGTTGCTAACCTGCATCATTGGATTTACACCATTTGGGTTCATTTTAGAAAAAACTGGTTTTTGTAGCACTACATAATATGGTTAGTCAAACAGACATCCGCGATTGGGGAACATACAGCAGCAGTCAAAACCATTGGCCAGATGGACACAGTCCAACAAGTTCCACACTTTACATATGCACATTGGTGTCCATTGTAGAACCCCAAAAATTGATCCGTATGCAATATCTACCAGCTGCGATCGATCAACCCAGAAGAAGTGACAGCCGTGACTAGGGCACAGCTAGACATATGCACCACCAGCGTGTTTAAGGTTGATGACAAGTGTCCATGAAATGCAGGACATATGAACAGAAATCCCCAGATTGTCGAGTCCATAGAAGTGCGTCCACATCCCAGTCCCGCACACATGAAGGATGTGTAATGGGTACCGTCGAGGGTTGCAGCCATGGGATCCTGGGTATGCAGAAATGGGGCTCGGTGTTGTTTGGCAGATAATCCGTTGTCCCGCCCCGTGGGAGGGATGTGGGTATAGCACATGCCTTACTCCCCACTAATAATGCAAAGCATCCACCGGATAATGCTAAATGCAGGTGTGAAATGTGTACAGCCCTATACCAGTGTCCAGTAGGCAATTCCCATGGATGGACAAGCGTACGACCAAGATGGTACCCATAACTGGAAACCTGGTGGAATTACACAGCTGCAGTAAGGCATAACACAGGAAATACAGATAGGGACTACAGTAGACACTCCCCATACAAAGTCAGACCGCCATGCGAATACCGGCGTACACAGCACTCAATCTACCAGCACCAAAATGGGGATCACTCGCTTCCATACTGCGGAACAAATGGACGACCTGTGGAACACATACCAATGGCACATTAACAACTTCAACTAGGAAGGTCATAGGATGGTTAAACTATGGCATTCCCACTTATAAAGAACATCATTCAATGAATTAATAGGATTAATGTCAATTGACCTTGGAATACACCTAATCAACATCAAAGAACCGCTGGCACCTTATGGCACACAATCCAAAACACACATAGGTAGATGAAACAGTCAACGTAGAAATTGTCCAGGACAGTGCCCAAATGGTATACAAAGGTTCCTTCATAGACAAGTAAGCGCTTTCACCCGTAGGCTCCGTCAGACTTACACATAACATAAAAGCATCCAGGCTTTAACTATCCCTCCTTACACTTTCATTGGTCAATTTCTCAGCAAACAATGAACAATTAACCACAGCATATAAAGCACAGACGCAATGTTAACTACACACACATATATTAACATCTCCAAAAACATCCTATTAAAACATGTATTATATGATATTGTACTATGCCTAATACTCATCAATCAAAGATCTAACAATATATATAGAAGATATGTATATCATATCAATGTAATACAGTGGTAAACAACTGAAAGAGTGGACTAATGTGTGTTAACTGTATATCTGTACCTAAACTACATTCCTGTTACTTGGGTTTAAGCCACCTGCTTCTCAAAAGAGGCTTAATTAGTGTTTCATCATTCAGCCCTGGTGTGTGGTCAACTCTCCACCTAATAATCCATCTCAATCCGCATTCTAAAGCAAAGTTGATGAGGTCCCCCCCTCTGGTATTATAACCTAGCCTTTGTAAAACACTGAATGTAAACGTATGCCTTGTGATGTGCTCATAGCCGGCCATAGGCATACGCCAATCCTGAGGCTGCCTAGGGCGCCGCACTAGTAGGGCCACCTGTCTAGTAGGTATGTCATGTAGGTACACCAGGATGGGGGCACCATGTGTTGTGGTGGTGGGTGCCATGGAGCCCTATAGCCTAGGGCAGCGGTCGATCTAAGGCCGCTGCCATAGGAGGGGTAGTACGGTCTGCAGGTATGTGCTGAAGTGCACATGAAACAGCGGTCAACAAGGATTACCCATAGTGGCGACACCTGCACAGACGGCTATAGCGGGACACACACACAACCATGCATACAGCACAGATAGACATACACACACCATAAACAGGCAATTATACACAAGGTTTATGGCGTGTACGGGTACAGTGTCAGTACAGCAAGGATAGCTGTCTGCCACAATATCCAGCAGATGTCTCTAGGGCGTTCTGGAATACGGACGTTGCATGGACAATGAGTGGATATGCATCGTACCACAGTTCTATGTGTCAGCCGTGCAAATATGCGATACATGGGACAGACAGCTGTCCATGCAAGAGCAGCGCTATGGGCACAACATAGGTATGTATATATACAATGAGAGAGATACAGACGGACACATGTGGCAAGGCCGTGAGTGTAACGTACACAGCACCACCCCACCACACCACAGCAGGGTGCATGTGGAGAACACGCTACGGAGGTTGCCAACCACAGTAGGCACACAGGCAGTCCACGAGCTGCGTCTCACCATCCACAAACACAGGGATGGCGGCAGGATATAAGTGTTCTGCGGAAACTCTAAAGCCATACCCTATGAACCCATGCGGCTGGGAGCATAGACACACACACACAGCTGGCAGGCATGGTGATTGACCACACCCCCACATACCCAACCGCACAACAGTATGACACAGGTATGGAACGCGCTACATGGACCACTGAACACAGCACCGTCAGAGGCACACATCCAGGTGGGTGACAACATCCATAAAGGAATAGCCGCCAATAGCCAAGGTATGTGTTGCCAAGCGTCTAAAATAGCTACACTCTACTAGGGCAGCTGTGAACACACACACCCCACACACACACGGGGAAGGGCCGGGAGTCGAACCTACGCCTACCTTCATGAACTCACTACAGCATGATGCATTTACAGAATGCGCTACCGAGATTACTGAGCACAGCGCTGTCAGAGGCATACTTCTAGGCGGGTGACATCATCCGTAAGGGAATAGCTGGCAATAGCCAAGGTATGTGTTGCGAAGCGTCTAAAAGCATGTCCATCCACAGAGGCAGCTGGAAACACACACACACACACACACAAACAGGGAAGGGCCGGGAGTCGAACCTACGCCTACCTACATGAACACACTACAGCATGATGAACTTACAGAATGCGCTACCGAGATTACTGAGCACAGCGCTGTCAGAGGCATACTTCTAGGCGGGTGACATCATCCGTAAGGGAATAGCTGACAATAGCCAAGGTATGTGTTGCGAAGCGTCTAAAAGCATGTTCATCTGCAGAGGCAGCTGGAAACACACACACACACACACACACACACACACACGGGGAAGGGCCGGGAGTCGAACCTATGCCTACCTACATGAACTCACTACAGCATGATGCATTTACAGAATGCGCTACCGAGATTACTGAGCACAGCGCTGTCAGAGGCATACTTCTAGGCGGGTGACATCATCCGTAAGGGAATAGCTGACAATAGCCAAGGTATGTGTTGCGAAGCGTCTAAAAGCATGTGCATCTGCAGAGGCAGCTGGAAACACACACACCCACACACACACGGGGAAGGGCTGGGAGTCGAACCTACGCCTACCTACATGAACTCACTACAGCATGATGCATTTACAGAACGCGCTACCGAGATTACTGAGCACAGCGCTGTCAGAGGCATACTTCTAGGTGGGTGACATCATCCGTAAGGGAATAGCTGGCAATAGCCAAGGTATGTGTTGCGAAGCGTCTAAAAGCATGTCCATCCGCAGAGGCAGCTGTTAACACACACACACCTCACACACACACGGGGAAGGGCCGGAAGTCGAACCTACGCCTACCTACATGAACTCACTACAGCATGATGCATTTACAGAACACGCTACCGAGATTACTGAGCACAGCGCTGTCAGAGGCATACTTCTAGGCGGGTGACATCATCCGTAAGGGAATAGCTGGCAATAGCCAAGGTATGTGTTGCGAGCGTCTAAAGCATGTCCATCTGCAGAGGCAGCTGGAAACACACACACACACACACACACACACACACCGGGAAGGGCCGGGAGTCGAACCTACGCCTACCTACATGAACTCACCACAGCATGATGCATTTACAGAATGAGCTACCGAGATTACTGAGCACAGTGCTGTCAGAGGCATACTTCTAGGCGGGTGACATCATCCGTAAGGGAATAGCTGGCAATAGCCAAGGTATGTGTTGCGAAGCGTCTAAAAGCATGTCCATCTGCAGAGGCAGCTGGAAACACACACACACACACACCTCACACACACACGGGGAAGGGCCGGGAGTCGAACCTACGCCTACCTACATGAACTCACTACAGCATGATGCATTTACAGAACGCGCTACCGAGATTACTGAGCACAGCGCTGTCAGAGGCATACTTCTAGGCGGGTGACATAATCCGTAAGGGAATAGCTGGCAATAGCCAAGGTATGTGTTGCGAAGCATCTAAAAGCATGTCCATCCGCAGAGGCAGCTGGAAACACACACACACACACACACCTCATACACACACGGGGAAAGGCCGGGAGTCGAACCTACGCCTACCTACATGACCTCACTACAGCATGATGCATTTACAGAACGCGCTACCAAGATTACTGAGCACAGCGCTGTCAGAGGCATACTTCTAGGCGGGTGACATCATCCGTAAGGGAATAGCTGGCAATAGCCAAGGTATGTGTTGCGAAGCGTCTAAAAGCATGTCCATCTGCAGAGGCAGCTGGAAACACACACACACACACACACACACACACACACACACACACACACACACACACACACACACCTCACACACACACAGGGAAGGGCCAGGAGTCGAACCTACGCCTACCTACATGAACACACTACAGCATGATGCATTTATAGAACGCGCTACCGAGATTACTGAGCACAGCACTGTCAGGAGGCATACCCCTAGGTGGGTGATATCATCTGCAGAGTCAAGGCAGCCGATAGGGAATGAAGACAGAGTGCGCAGTCACACAGCATGTTACCATCCCAAGGTGGGCGTACAGTAACACGGTAGTGCTGCAGTCGGGAATACCAACTAACTACGGAGCAGTACATCACGACATGGATACAGGATGCACCACATACAATATACCCTATGAGAGGGCATCCGGCGTGCACGATGTAGGCAGCCATTGTGGCATAACAACCACATATGACTCAGCTGGATGGTCACCATGGCTATGCAGGATGTCATTGGCTATGGCTACACGCCTAGTAGCAGACATCGGTGCCGACTGTAGTGTGTACCCCCGAATGGTGTACTGGCCATGCCCTCACACCTAGCGGTTGCGAAGGGGAGACAGACATGCTCACGGGGTATCAACGCAGACGGGCACGGTGTGCACTGTACTGTGTGTCCATCTACACAGCTGCTTACTGGGCATGCTCAGACACTTAGAATCTGCACAGTGCAGACATGCATACACATGGGGCGAAATCATGGAAGGCAGAATGTGGACCGTCGTGTGTCCACCCACACAACAGCAACCCGCCATGCCAGAGACGTGGCGGTTGCGAAGGGAAACAGGCATGCACACGGGTATCAACGCAGACGCGCGGTGTGCACTGTACTGTGTGTCCATCTACACAGCTGCTTACTGGGCATGCTCAGACACTTAGCATCTGCACAGTGCAGACATGCATACACATGGGGTGAAATCATGGGAGGCAGAATGTGGACCGTCGTGTGTCCACCCACACAACAGCAACCCGCCATGCCACAGACGTGGCGGTTGCGAAGAAACAGGCATGCACACGGGTATCAACGCGACGGGCGTGGTGTGCACTGTACTGTGTGTCCATCTACACAGCTGCTTACTGGGCATGCTCAGACACTTAGAATCTGCACAGTGCAGACATGCATACACATGGGGTGAAATCATGGGAGGCAGAATGTGGATCGTCGTGTGTCCACCCACACAACAGCAACGGCCATGCCACAGGCGTGGCGGGAAACAGGCATGCACACGGGTATCAACGCAGATGGGCGGTGTGCACTGTACTGTGTGTCCATCTACACAGCTGCTTACTGGGCATGCTCAGACACTTATAATCTGCACAGTGCAGACATGCATACACATGGGGTGAAATCATGGGAGGCAGAATGTGGACCATCGTGTGTGTCCACCCACACAACAGCAACCCGGCCATGCCACAGACGTGGCGGTTGCGAAGGGGAAACAGGCATGCATCAACGCAGACGGGCGCGGTGTGCACTGTACTGTGTGTCCATCTACACAGCTGCTTACTGGGCATGCTCAGACACTTAGAATCTGCACAGTGCAGACATGCATACACATGGGGCGAAATCATGGAAGGCAGAATGTGGACCGTCGTGTGTGTCCACCCACACAACAGCAACCCGGCCATGCCACAGACGTGGCGGTTGCGAAGGGGAAACAGGCATGCACACGGGGTATCAACGCAGACGGGCGCGGTGTGCACTGTACTGTGTGTCCATCTACACAGCTGCTTACTGGGCATGCTCAGACACTTAGAATCTGCACAGTGCAGACATGCATACACATGGGGCGAAATCATGGGAGGCAGAATGTGGACCGTCGTGTGTGTCCACCCACACAACAGCAACCCGGCCATGCTCACACACGTAGTATGTGCTACGCGCCATCCGGCATGCAGACGGAGTGCACACACTGCAAGTCACAGCCAGGTAAACCCGTACACATGCACAGGGTGGACACACATGCAGTTACACGTACACACACAGATGACAGCACAGGCGTCACGGGTGCAGGCTGAACATGTACACACTGCAGTGAACACTGTAGCTGCCATGCCAGCACCATGTCATCGGTGCAGCAGTATGCCTCATGGTCCAGCAACAGCATGTGACATATGTCCACAAGACTATGTGGCGGAGTACGTCCGTCGTGCAGAGTACACATGTACTATCAATGATCCCACAGGTGTGATGTAGTCCACCCATACCGGCATACACGGACAGGCGTGCTCCACACATACCACGGGCCTAACACAGATATGACACATGACTGCAGCTGTACCACAGTGAAACAATGTCCGGATATGTCACATATGTGATTTCCTGGCTGTGTGCATGGACTGCACGCAGGACACATACGAAGCCTGTGATGTACCACATGCATAACACAGGCGTACGCGGTAATACACACACGAAGGGAAGGCGGACACATGTCTGTGGTATGCACCCCCTACAGGGTGTAGCGGTGTTCACTGAGACACATACCCTTGTACAGTTTGCCTGTGACAGCTGTGATACCATACCACAGTCCATGTTCCATGTATGTCGACACACATGTCACAACGTAGCAATGCATACACACATGGCAACAGAGGATACATGTGACACGTGTACTGTGCACGGTGCAGCCGTGCATGAGCGGTGTCCGGTGTCCATAACACAGTTGCAACCCCTACCACATGCATACCCATCATGGGGGCCATCATATGGTGGCATAGTAACAGCACGCATGGCAGTCTGTGTGTACACCATGTGTATAAACACCTGTCCACATGCATGTGTGCAGGTGCTGGTCACAGGTGTGTCACACACCATCCTACCCTGCCATGTGCATACAGTCTGCTATGTCACCTTTACATGACAGCGCTGCCATAATGCATACCCATCGGCCATGCATCATCGACCATATGTCACATGGCCACTGTAACCCCTACCACCTCCCAAGTGCAAATATTGGCACAGCTGCCAGATACAGTGGTAGTACGCAGGATGCACTACATACCGCTGCACGCCTGCACATATCCCATATAGCGGGTGTGGCATTCCTAGCACCAACATGTGTGCAGGAATGTGTGCCCATGTATGCCACAGATCGGGGGGACTATGTGCCACGTGCCACACATCACTGTACACCATAGTAGAGATCTGTACCTACCTCAGTGTGGGGTGCATGGATGTGGATGGTGCAGTACATGCAACACGTCATCCCTCCGTAGACATGTGTGGTCACCACCATGTCAGTGTGTCAACATGTGTGTATGTCTGCTGCCTGTTGTGAGGGTGTATGCAGATATAGTGTTGTGACTGGACACTGACCACACAGGGTGACCATCCCGTACTGGTGCTGCATTGTACAGCCCTGTCAATGCCATACCTGTGAGCCTTACTGGCCACCTGTGCAAGACCACCCCCTGTGACATGATGCGTGGGTGCATTGTCTTGTGAGGGTGCTGACCACACAGACAGGTGTCCCCATCTGCACACAATGGGGTGTGTGCCATAGAGGTGTACGCACCGCGATTGCGGACATATTCCTGTACCGGTACAGCATCCGTCTGCTGCACACCGTGCACCACAGCTGACAGGTGACACTTGCGGTCAGTAGCCAGCACACTGCGTACGACACCTGCAGAATGTCACCATACCTGTACTGTGTCATGCCATGTATGTGATGTCTCTGTCCACCGTAGCCTGTGGCACCGACCACAGGCATCAGGTGCAGTATATGTGTGGACATGTGCGTCATGTACCGTGTAAGCAACGTTACACTATATCTGGCTCCGTGCTCCGCAGGTTTATGTGTATAACCTCTCTTCTTGCAATCCCGATTGTCTGTTCTCTATATCACAAAAGCTCTGCACCTCCTCCCATAGTATTCCTACATAGGTAAAGTACATGTATACTAAATGGAGTACTACACTGGCCTAGAATCCCCTTATGTACCCACTTCCCTATAGGTGCCTTCTGACCCAGTTATACAGCAAATGCATTCACGTTCTCTGGCATGTCGAAGGGTCAATTGCTAGCGACCTCTCCTGTTCAGATGGTGAATCTGGGCGTCCTGGGCACTGTTACAGGTGCCTCATGGACACGGACAAGCCGCATCTCCCCCACTGAACATAATACATGTGACAGATGCAACTATATAGCCAGACAGGGGGCTGTGCTCTCTCAAACCATGACCGGCAAGACCAAACGGGAGGGGAAGGACACCATGCACACCACAAACCCAGTGTCACATGTGACTATCGCAAATGCTAATCAAACACATGAACACACTAAGACATACCTGGAGGCCCTGTTAAAACATGTCACGAATCTAACGAGCCCTCTGAAGCAGACACCCAAGCAACTGCCTCCACAAGACATAGGACATGCAACACATAGTTCTCAACGTCAGTGTACTAAACAGTCAGAGCCCCAAAGGCAACACACACAATGCCAGACACACTTGTAATGGGTGACACCACTGTCAGACACACCGACGTCCCACCCACCAGACTGAACAAGGGAATGATCACAGTAGGCTGCCTGTCGGGTGCTGGAATCCGCCACATAACACACACACTCAGGTCACTCCACAGCATGTACAGGTATGATGCGGTCATTGCCCATGCTGGTGTCAACGACTGGAGACATACCACCCTGGGATACATTAAAGGAGACATAGAGGGCCACTCAGATTGTGTAGCCCAGGCCAGCATGTCCCTGACCCTGGGCAGTATCCCACCCTCATCAAGTATGATGCCACTATACTGGCTCCAAGTGGTCACCCTTGATAATGTGCCTGGTTACCGGTGTCAGTCTGAGGGGATCCAAATTCCTCATACCTGGGATGACATGCTTGGCACGCCACGCCATGCCCCTTCGCAAGGGATGGCTCGCACCTGTTGCCCCTGGTCTTCAAGGGTTTGGCTAAGGCACCTGCCACCCCCACAGTGCCCACTGCAGGCAAGGCTGGAATGATAAACCTACCACCCTACACTACAAACCTGGAGAACAGACAGGGTAATACTGCTCAGTGCCAGTAGTCTACGCCCAAGCTGCACACCCTCAAATGCCCTCCTCAGTATGGAGGACATCGATGTCAGTGCTGTGACTGAAACATTGTTCAGGGCTGCTGAGAGCACCCCAGCACTATCAGGTCATACCCCATATCACGCGTTCAGGACCATAACCCGGACCTAACACAGAAGGAGGGGGAGTCTCCATTTCCATGAAGGATACACACACCTCCAGGTTGGCAGAAATGCACGTAGCAGCGGGGAATATCCAGGTGCAATTAACCATGGGTAGGACTGCCCTACAGTTTGTTGCATGCTACAGACCACCCTCCCAAACCCAGGATACCTGCACAGCCTTCCTGAAGACACTGGTGAGTATGAATGCTCTCACAACACCGTCATATTGGGTGACATCAATCACCCATACATAGACCGGGAATGTTACCCAGGACACAACACCCTACACCAAAGGTTCCAGGTGTTCATACACCTGAATGCTGTGGTACAACCATGCACCATACCCACAAGGGGGGGAACTATACTAGTTCTGATCATCACACATGGGGACGGCATGCTCCACACAGGATGTACATCCCTCAATGGTGAGGTCAGACCATATAGTGAACTCACTGGAGATCCGCATCCTGCACCCAACACCAGCATGGGAGACCACTGTGAAGACCTCTCCACAGCAAACCACACACGTCATACGACTGGTATGGTCCCCTACAAGGCCTCCATGCCAGTGGTAAACACAGGCCACACTGATGAAACCCTTACAAATGCCTTCTATGAGCACCCCCAGGAATGTCTGCACCAAGCGATCCTGATAACATCAGGACCTTGTCCACCAAAGGCAGGCACATGGTCTGGTGGACCCCAGCCATTGACAAACCGTACAACAAGAGTTGAAAGCTAATACATGACAGAGCAATATCAGTACCAGGGAAGGCATCACTGATTAATACCGGCGTTAACATACGATCACTCATACAATCATCCAAGGCCACCTGTGGGACTGGTACTGCAAAGGACACATAAGACAACCATAAGGCCTTCCTTAGCTATGGTAAGAACATGGGTGGAAGCACACAGTTATGCTCGGAATTACTCCAGAATGATACAATGATCACTGAACCCACAGACATTGCCAACAAACCAGCGGACAGGTTCCGTGCATACATCTACCCTCCCTCCCCCCCCAAGAGGGGACGTATCCATCCCACCAGAGTCTAGCCTCCCAAACATCCCGTATGCCCAGGAGAGAGCTGATATCTGTTAAGCAGTGAACACAGCATCAATGGGACCAGATGGTGTCCCTGGCTGTGTGCTACACAACCTCATTGAGGCCCTCACCCCGCACATAAGGCTGCTGTTTCATCTTAGCCTTACTACGGGCTACATTCCCGATGGATGGCATACGGCAACTGTGGTCCCACTACACCAGGCTAGTGCTCTTATGGACTCTGTACATCCCTGCCCTATAAGCTTGACAAGCCTTGTCTGCAAAGCTGTGGGGAGGTCCATACTGGAGCCCATAAATAAAGACATTGGTGTACGGCAAATACCGGAACATACCCACATCGGCTTAGTCAAGGGCAGATCCTGCCTCCCAAACCTGGTCGACCTGTTTGGAGGAGTCACTAAGGCCATTGATGGGGTACGCCGGTTTGCACAGACTACCATGACCTGGCGGCAGCGTTCAAACCACACTCCACGTGGGCATCATAGAAAGGCTCACCAGCGTAGATGTAGAGACATATGTCACACGATGGTTTGCCAACTGGATGGAGGTCAAACCCCACAGGGTTTGTGTTCCTGGTGCCATGTCAGACTCCAAGCTGGTCCTGAGTGGTGGCCCACAGGGCTAGTCCTGGGCCCCCTCCTGTTCGGCATTCAACTTTCCAATGTGCATGCAAACATAGGGGGATTGTGGCAGACAAGTTATGCAGAGGACTGCACACCGGCCACCATACTCAACACCCCATCAGACACGGACATCCACCTGGGGTCTCATAGAAATGGATAACTGGTGCCAGAGCCATGGCCTGAAGCTACATGCCAGGGAAGGTATAGACCTACCCTTTGGGAAAGACATGTTCACCCTGAATTACCATATAGGTGGTAATCCATTAAACATGGTGGACGTGATCAGGGACATGGGTACCAAACCTGTCGGTAACCTCTCTCGACACTCACATTGCCAATGTGGTTGGGAAGACATTCCACTGTGCCCACCTGGTCATGAACGGATTCACATCCACATCAGGGGAGGTCATTGTACCCCTGTACTCTTCACACATCAGACCAATGATTGGGTACAATGCCACATTTGGAATGTACCTAACCTGACACCTGCAGCACTCGGAAGGACCTCAAATGTTCCACAACACAGGGATAAAGGTGCTGAAACATATGTCACACACTGCCCGACTGAGGGGACTCCGGCTGTATACCTTCTCATACCGTCTGCTCTGAGGTGATCTTTGCCTGACATACACGGCCATGTCCAACCTGGGTGACATGGACATGTTCCACCTCCTAGGCTCCAAACAACCACAGGCACAGAAGCAACTGACAGAAACCTCAACACGGACATAAATAGGACATGCTGGAGGGACAGGGTCATCGCCCAGAGACCCCCTACAACATGGAAAAGATTCCCAGCCCATGTGAAGCAGAGCCCCTCACTGACTCTATCCAAGAGTAATCCTGACGTGTGGATGGGAAATCGTAGGTGTGCGCCAGGCATCATCTCTGTGTCACTGCTGGACAGAGGGACAGCAGACCAATGGATATAGTATCCTCATCCTAAGGGGTGGTGAAAGCCACACACACTCTGGCTAGGCTTACACATGCCGTAGGGCACATAGCCTGGTATGTACCTATGCACCTATGTACCTATGTAGGAGTCCATGCAGGTTGCGGGTACCTGTGGTATGCTGATATTGCCAGATGTGCCTGTGGGTAACCCACAGCTACACGTGGGGGACTGATAACAGTGCTCCCAGTAGGCACATGCAAGTACACCATATGAGGCATACAGGTTAACAGAACCAACATGGTGCTACACATGTAACCGTCACGCATACCGTGTACACAGCTCAATGTATGCTTCACCTGCACTACATGGTATGTCTGCTGCATGATGTCAGTACACAACCCACGTCACATACGCACCTGTCACTTGTCATACACAACCACTGCAACATACACATCATGCACTATGCGGACACAGGTATCACATACACCTCTCACTAACTTGTCCACCCTGTGCATCAGAATATATTTGCATAACCGTGCACCGATGGTGTGGATGACAGTGCTGCGGCAGAGGCTTCATCATATGCACAGGGTGATATGTGTGCCAGGGGCATAGGCTGTACCAATGGATGACATCATGTGTGTGTGTAAGGGCCGGTGCATTTACTGGGCATGACTGTGCAGAATGCATGTGGATGTGGTGGAGCCCTACAGTTGTGTCTGCTGTGTGTGGGTATGTGTGTACACAGTTCAGCCATCTGTGATGCCTACACGGGGTATACTTGGCAGCCCCAGACTGTACAGTGCAGGTTGTACGGCTCACTGTGTCCGTCTGCGGCCACGTGACCTGTGCCTGCCTGGGGTCGCACGGGCACTACCGGGTGGAGGTATGGAGTGGCCACTCTCCGATGACACATGTCTGCTGGAACCGTGTCCACGCTGGGACCGGCCAGGGCCACGTCCATGTGGCCTGCTGTGTCCTGGTGTGGTTGGTGTAGCACCAGCTGCACTGCTGCTGCTACCGGCACTGTGTGAGTGGGCATGAGAGGTGGCACGCACACGTCGACCTACACTAGGTGGTGTTGCTGGCCTATGGCCACGTGTCCTACGCCTCACCCTTACCAGGTGTTCCAGCACAGACAGCTCACGCTCGCGGATTGACATGCCTCGGTCGAGGATTCCAACCATCTCACCTAATCGCCTATCCAGAACATCAGCAAGCTGCTGTTGAGCATTCACCAATGACTGGATGTTCTCATTTAGGGAATGGATTGCGGCCCTCTGCAGCCTCTGCCCTTCTTGGTTCTGCCGTTCAGCACGTGCCTGTGCCGCCATTACAGTCTGGAACATGCGTCTGGTGATACCAGCTGCTGCACCCTGTACAGCAGGTGCATGTCTACCAGAGCTCCTCCCAAGAGCAGCACCAGCCACATGCCTGTGTGGCACATCACCAGTCATTACACTGGCAACATGGTGTGTACCCGCACCTTCTGTAGCCACCACACATTCCTGCTCAATGCCAACAGACGCTGACTGTCCTTCCTCTATGGGCAACGGTGATGTGGTATGTGTCGGCATCAGAACCGTGTGCGGAGATGAAGGAGACATAGGTGGGATGTTAACCAATGGCACAGCTTCTGCCCCTGACAACCCTGCCTGTGCCTCATGCATATGGTCATCACCGCTAGTATCTGTGGGGACACTAGCATCAGATGGACCGCAGGAGGGGAACACACCTACACCACCTGTGAATACAAAGACATACTGTAAGATACATTACACACACGCAGACGCACACACACACATGCAGACACGCACACAGACACACACACACACACACAGACACACACACGCATGCAGACACACACATGCAGAGACACACACATGCTGACACACACACGCAGACACACACACACGCAGACACATCATGCATGTGATATTGCAGATGGCATGCAGCATTCCCACACCACAGCTCAGTGAATGCAGGCCAGACATTAATAGTGGTAGTATGCATACTGCCCTGGGGTGCACACTACATCAAGCAGGTGTAATTTCAGTAGGCATGCAGTACACATATTCATGGTAGTTTGCATGCATCACCGTGATACACCGTGTGGCCACAGGCAGGTTAACAGTACACATGGCTGGCGTCACTTTGTCATGTACTCCGCCAACATGTGCGATAACATGTGGACATGTGACAATGGTGTCCCACCACATGCACCACATCAAACTGGACATCACAGTGCAGTGTTATTTGTACAGGCTACAGATAGAATGCATGTGTAACAAAGATGTCTGTGCAGGTGTGGTTGGTGTGAGCTGTGTACATAGCTATACAGTGGGGAGTACAGGCACTGTGCCACTGCATGGCAGCAAGACACAGGTATGTTTCTGTGCGATGCGTAACATGGACGCATTGCATTGCCATGTCTGCAACACAGTCATGCTGTTCCACAGCACGTATATGGTAGACATTGGTGGCACCTCCAGTGGCTGCAGACAGGCATTGCAGTTGTCTGGTGTACCACATCAGATGTACAGGTGGTCCACTACAGCTATGATCGCACTATGTGTGGACAAAGTGCAACGGTGACTACCCACTCCAGATGTACTGTGTGGCAACATGCCTGTGGGTATCACCCATGGCCATGTTTGACTGGGTCATGGACAATTGTGTGTGATGGGCATTGTGTACACATCCCTGTGGTGGCCCATGTGACATACACCCATACTAGTCTGAGGTGTCACAATCCCGAGGGCTATGCAGACAGTGTGGATGTCTGCTATGTCAGGCGTAGGTCATGTCATGGTGTGACAATGTTGCAGACAGAACACCACGTGCATGGGACATGTCATGTGCCATGTCACAACATGTGCACACAATGCAGGGGCATAGGTCACATTGGTAACACCTGTGTGCTGGCCAGATCACAGCTCACTATGTGGTACTGTGTGCATACCGCAAATGGCATTCCGATGCATACTACATATGCAGCCATTGTAGAACACCTCCACCATTGTATGCATAGCTGACTGCACATATCACACCGATGGGTTATGTGGTGTCATGCCGGTGTATACTAATGGTTGTATCTACTGTACATGGGTGGCGTGAGTGTCAGGTGGTGCAACCTGTATACTGTGACTGGAGCAGACCCAGGTGTGCATGTCATACCTGGCCACATGGTGAATATCTATACACTGTAACATGCCTGTTACTAGCAACAGTCTCACCTGCGACGGACCCATGGCTGTGCAACACGCCAGAGGTACCTGTATAGGGGCGACACAACAGTATACACATTATCCATTACTGTAGCCACAGTAAGCACTGTGCATGTCACATCATGTACCTGTGTGGTAGCATGTGTTATGCACATGTCTGCAAACACAATGTAGCATACTGTAGTATGCAGCTTGTGTGGCCATATACCTGGCATGTGTTGGTACATTATGTGGTGTACTGTGACACCCACACCTACGTCAGTTATCATACACACATGCAAGACTGACTTACCAGGCAGCTCCAGGCTCGTTGGTTGGGAGACACCCACCTCCACGATGGCAGCGAGTGTTTCTGCATGATGTTCCCTGGGTGTCCCCAGACTGGCCAGGAGCTCCTCCATGTGTGTGAGTGGGTGCTGGGTTGGTGGCCCACCACCTGTCCCATCTTGTTCTCTGGCGATTGCGGTGGCATGCTGTTTCACGTGCCATATTAGGTCTGTGCAGTGTCGGCGTATCTGATGGTAGGTGCGGTTGTTGCCACCCATGTTGTTCACCCTCCTGCGCATATCCTGCCACAGGTCATCCCGCTGCTGTGCTTGCTGTGGAACATGGCTGAATAGCAGGTCATAGTTGTCATGGAGCAACGGTATGATTATGTCATCCTCCTGGCGGCTGAAGGCTGGCAGCCGGGAACGTGGCATTATCTGTAAGACATAATGATGGTGACAGGTCACATTTACACTGATGTACTGGCATACCACTGGACATACATTGCTATGACATGTACGACATCTGCACAGTAATCTCTGCGATGCATCATGGCACTGACACAGCTGACGTGTTGCCGTCACACCATTAAGCAATGGGTATCATATCATATCTGTGTGTCAACTCATCACACTGTACACACACCATGTTGATGGTAACCTGCTGTGGACATGTGTACCTGCCTGCACCTGTGTTCATACCAGTTGGCACGTGTCCCAATGTGCACACAGTTCTACTGTTCACCTGGATGCTGTGTATATGTCACTAGGCATCACGTATGCAGCCATTATGAACGTCAGCGGTGGCACTGCACACATACACATGGACACCTGTACATGCATGTGTTGTGCCATGTACATCTACACAGCACTGTACGAGTGTTGGACAACCTGCCACGGCTCACCTGTATTGCACTTGTGATACACATGGGACATTGTGTAACCATATGACATTAGCAGGGAAGGTCATGCATAGCATGTGCGCGTGCACGTTGTACACACCAAAACACAGCACCTGTGACACCACAGGGTGCATCAGTGCCACATTACTGCTCTGAACGGTTGATAGTGCAAGTGCCATTTGTCCATCGCACCATGTATGACTGTGATAGCACGTGCAGCCTTGCTGGGCAGGGCTGCATGGCATGGCAGGGTATGTCATATACATGGCACAGGGATGTGTCCCACCTGGGGGGTACTGATATTGGCAGGTTGGCTGTCCATTCCATATGTCATTGCTATGTGTATATGGACATTACACATGTCTATCATCATGGTGTGGACAATGGCCTTCTGCAAGGTAGGCAGCATGCTGCTTGGTGGGGGTGTGTATGGTGCATGCTGGTATCGCACATCCATGCATACACATTACCCCTGCCAGGTGCTATGTGCTGCGATATTGTTCAACACAGTGCTGTATGTGCCCACACACTGCTATCCCGTGCACATGGATGGTTGCCTGGCCTGACATGGGTACCACATATGTCTACATCCAGTACCTGCTGCCACCCCCATGTCAGCTGGTGCACCACACAGCGCCATCCCTCCCACAGGGACCGTGGTGTTGGGCACAGCATAGGTATCCATGTATGGGGACAGGGATGTTCACATAGCAGGGGCACTGATGGTATCATCCATCGGACCATACACGTATGACGCACACCTCACACACACAGCCCATTCAGTATGTTGTTCGCAACACTGACACAGCTATACTGCTAGGCCAGAGACATTCCCAGACGTACATACACAGATGCGTGAACATCTGTCTGTGGCATGGGCTACAATAATGGTGGGGTTCAACACATAACGTGTTTGAGTGTGGCTGGTGCAGACGTTCTGTGCACATGTCTACACAGTAAGCCTGTTCTACAGTAGCCAGCGGTGATGTGCTGTGTACATGTCAATGCTGCACATTGTGTTGGTGTCTGTCTGTCCACAGGCCAGTGGTGGGACACACAGGGGTATTAGTGAACATATATGCATGCCACCCTGTACTGCTGTACTGCTAGCTTCTCAGGTGCTAATGTGTCATGGACATGCACACCTTACCCGGACAGGTGGTAGTGGGTTGCCACCCGTACCCATCTCCTCTTGTGGGTTGCTATGATCCAACACCCTCTTTGTATTGTATGTTCAGGCTATGCACCTGTGTGGGGCATGTGGGCATGCAATGCACTACTGCGTACCTTTGCACCCATTGCAGAACATGTCACACAGGTACACTGGCAGCCATACACTTCACAGCTTGATGACGGTACAACACGTGTTGTACACACATAACACATATCCTGTGGGACATGGTCATATGTACAGGCATGTCCAACAGTCACGTACCACTGCTACCCCTACATGACGGATATGCAGTACATGTGGCGGTACAGCAACTGTCACATGTAGTCATGCAATGCCCCCCTACCTACATGGCGTGGTACTGCCTGTGGGGGATATGCGTCTGCATCCGTGCTGTGCCCATAGCTGACAGTTGTACATCGATATGTGCAACATACCTCATTTGGTGTTCTCATGGGTGCATGTTCAACATGGCTCCGCATTGTTTGTGTCTGTCACACAGTCATTGTTGTACATAGTTTACATGCCAGCCATGGCTTACTGTGTGTGATTCCATGTACTTCATTGGGATACCAGCATTATACATTATAACAGCGTATTCCAGCCATCACATAGCCTTCCTAGATGACACTGTTAGCCAGCCAGTAGGAGGTGTTCCGCCATCTGCACATAGGACACACAGTACGAGGGCGGCTGACACCCATTCTGGGGACAGGGTTCTGACAGCTGTGGATGGGTGTGATGCTGTCGACAACCATGACTGCACCTGATGGTCACATCTGGATGGGTAACATTCACAACATACACCTACCTTCACGTAGTAACACATCATCTACAACAATGGACATTCCTGCCAGAACAATGTGTGCAGTATGTCTGTATGACCACTGCAGGCACCACTGGTGGCCCCCAGCATGGCAGCCAACAGCACCAGTGTATCTCCCGTGGAACCATGGGTTACACCATTCACAACACACCTGTCTCAGATGACCCTGTTGTGGATCACAGTGCAGTTCCACACATCATGTTACACTAGGCATCATGCACTGATATGTTGCGGACGTGTGAACAGCTGTGCAACTCAACATATGCACACATGACACATCACCTGGTACAACATATCTGTCATACAACATGTTATTGTGACCGCCCTGTGATGGCATTACACAGGCTACGTGTACTGGGACATGTAACGGCTCACCGGTATATTCACCCTCTGGGTGTGTGTCTAGCCAAGTGTACAGTAGGCAGTGGTCTGAACACAGGGACACTGTACATTGACCTACTCTGTCACTGCAACTGTTGACTATGCTCATACTGTACTTATACAGGCATGTGGTATCTGACCACTATGACAGTCCTGGTCGATCACACTGCTGTGGCACACATGACCTGCGGACATCTGCCTGGGGTGTGGAGCACACATGTACATCTTCACATGCTATACTGCCTCTGTGGCGGTGTCACATGACTGTCTCCAGCAGGGCTGTAACAGGCAGGCACGGCATGGGGTCATATAGGACAATGCTTGCACCTTCCACTGTGCTGCACACAAGCAAGGCACACACACTAGTGCACCACTCACATTTATCTGCAGTGCCTGGGACCTGCCTCCATACTCTGCACAGCACACCTGCAAGTACAGATTGTACACGGATCATACCTCCCAGGCACATACCTGGACTGCAACACACACAGGTAAGGGGATCCCACATCACACAGTGTTTTGCACACATACTGGATATTTGCCGAACACAATGCATCATAGGTGCTCCATGTTCAGATACCCATGTTTGTGACCGCTAGACACATTGTAACACGCAACAGAGCTTACATTGTACACCACAGGTTACATGCTGTCTGTGTTGTCATACTGTACATTGGGCCTCAGACAGCTGATACTGCCATGTGCTGACAGCAACCCACACTTCCCTAGAATGGACACCCATGTACCCACACATGCTTGAGGCATGCACTCCACCTAGCTGGGTGACACATTACACAACACATACCATACCTACACTACCCTCAGCATGCATGATACCTCCATGTGTCTGGTGTGTTAAACCTGGGGTTATCCCCCCCTTTGGTAGATGAACATATATGCTTCACGGCCCTGCTAGCCACACCCTGGACACACACCCATCGCAGCATACATGGAACATGTGTTCTACAGCCAGTACTACTGACGTCTGCTGACAGGAGTTGTTAATGGCATGACACCCCGGCAGATGGACAGTGTACATAACTATGCTGACACATACCACAGTGCACTTCCGTAGCATGTACGCAATGGTAGGGACCATGCTATTCCACACAGAGACATGGCGGTACTGACCTTTTCACAGACACCACGGTGGTGGTCATGTTCCATGCACATCTACTGTATGGGCACATGTGCAGGCTGTTGCACGGTGGTGTATATTCACATGTGTGGGGTGCATCACTTGACAGCCATGGTGGGTCCTCGTGGTCCATCACATGCTCCAAGGCTAGCTACCTACACATGACTGCTGCACATTGCAGTGTGGGTCCTCAGGCAGTGTGGTGGTATGTCTGTGTTGTTTGGCTACATCCACATTCGATGTCACGTACAACAGTCACCCAGGCATTGCAGCCTGAGATAATGTTGGCAACATGCCAGGCAATGGTGTACTTACCAACAATACACACTCTCACTCACTACAGGGTTGCAATCCATACATGGACATCGTAGTGTCCCTGTGGACACATACATGGTACTGCCATGCACACGTTATGTCCTAAGACACTGTCCCAATGTCACCTTCCGATCTCCCTAGCTGTTATGTCCCGCCAACCTGTTTGGTATGTGTCTCCACACCAGCCCACTGAATTCACTGCTAGCCTGTTGTCGGACATTGTGTACCTTGACTGTCACACTGCCACATCTATCGCACTACACATGGGTGGCACTGCATTGCACGTGTGGGACTGCATTCGTACACCCATGACTGGACCATTCTGTATGGCACTGGGGCACATCCTCACAAACGTGCTTCACGCACTCATTGATGACCTCCCTGCCTTTACTGGCACCCTTGTTGGGCTTCTGTGTGCCACAGCATGCCATATACACATGCTGGCCACCTGTCATACCATTGCATGGGTGGTTGGTGTGGTACAGAGGGCAACAGATCAGACATTGTCCTCACATTGCCCTTCAGCACCATTCCACGTTCTGGTATTGGCAACGTACACATCCACCTGCACATCATACCCTGTGTCTCAGGATGTTAGGCTATATGACTCCTGAACAGGACACACAGTGGTGCAAGCATATCATGCTACCTACTACATGTCAGGTACATATGGCATTACACAGTCCTCAGTCATGGGGCCCCTCATGTTCACTATTTGCTTACATACACAACATGCTGTCACAGAGTACTGTCCATGCCTAGATATCCCACATCTACATACCTGGCACCATTATAGCTCCACCAGCTCATACTGATAACAACCATACGGGTGTCGGTGTGGCAGATGCATCATGTGGGTGTCATGGCATCAGGATGCATGACACATGGTGCATGCACATCACCTTTGCATAGCAACATTCATTCACTGAGTATCACATGGATACTGTCCCCGTACATGCATATCAAATTGTACATGGTTGCTGTACACACAAATGCCCCACATGGTGCTGTGGTTACCGTATTCCACTGTGGCATGGGTACACATCTGCAGGGCCACACCTATCTGTACTGTGTGTGATGCTGGTACATAGGTAGCCATTGTACCTGTGGCATACACACATCTACACACGGGCAAGGTTACAATACCACATTCGTGGTGTACCTTCCACAATGGCTATGACTTTACATGGCACAGCATTGTCATGCCATGATGTGTACCAGGCTCAAACAATTTACATATGCGGTTGACAGACGGAAAACACATCTGTACACATCTGCATACCACATACACAGGGGTGTCTTCTGCTCTGACATGGACCATGTCCTCCGCATTACTGATGCATGTAGTACTCATACATGGCAATTGCAGTGGGCAGTGTGAATGGACCACTCATGGATATGTGCACACATGCCACATTGCATGGGCTGGGCTTCTGTGTTACTTCCACAGACATAACACACACCATGCTGTGGAACATAGGTCCTGTGCACATCCCACAGGGACACACAGTGGCACTGTTCATGTGATAGCTCCCTTGCTGTTTGAGTGACACGTAGTCATGGTACCACCACAGCAGCAGTACTGTGTAGACATGCAGTTGACACCCACCTCTGCTGTTCACTGGACACTACCATGGGGAGGTGACACTACTGTGTACACTGCACATGTGTTTACACATGGACCTGCCGGACTTCATTATTTACAGTCATTGTGGTCCTGTACTTGGGATGGCCTGTTTGCCAGTGGTTGCCACCTATTCAGGTGGTGATTGCTTGTTTGACACTTGTAGAACACACAGCGGTGTTTACGGGCCGATACGTGGCCACGGTCAGTACCGGGGTAGCACATGCGTATTTCCGCGGTACATACCTATTGCTGTGTGACTTTGCAGACGTATCGTTTTGCAATTAGCATATCGGTGTCATACATACGGTCATGATTAGTACATACGTCCTTTCCATTTCATGTGGGGTATATTCCTGTGGTACATTCTGGGACATTTTCACTTTGCATCGTTATACGTCGCCACACGCCTCGCCAGGGTGGGCTCTCAGTACTACTTTGGGACTACTGGTGTACATATGGCTGTGGCTAGTGTACTGTATGCCTACACATGTTATTCCACTCCGCCTCTAACATGGCACCAACATACACATTTTACAGAGGCACACACATTACACTCGCACAGCGAAACACACGGCACCCTCACCGCACACATACATATACTGTGGCAGTCACAGGGACGGTTGCACACAGTACCTGCGTGGGCCGCATCACCGGTGGCAGTGTCTACCTCCCCCCTCATATCATCATAGTATTACCCGCGCATGTACTGTTACTGTACTGTGGCCTGGCGATCATTCCGACTCGCGGTTATGCATTTCGGTATGTTGACCTTTCCATGGGTGGCGGTTTCCTCTTCTGTTAAACCTCCCGGATGCTCAGGTTGTCTTTCACTATGTATACTATGTACAGATATCACGTGTTACTTCTCTGTCACCTTACATCCCTCTGATTCCCTGTCTTACCTGTAGTACTTATATATATATGTGTACATATATTTCTATATATGTAATTTTATCTATCTACATATCTGTATATGCACATATCTATATGTCTATATGTATACACCTTGCGGCGAACGTGGCAGCATACAGCAACGCCGTCTGCTGTAGGACCCACGTACGGTTCAGGTGTTGGCGTTCCATGATCCGCTGGCTGTTGGGTGTACAGTGTTTGGGTGCTGCCTATCTTGGAGTCACACATGGGGCCACCCATACGGTACACTTTACGGGTGGCCATGTTTGTGTGCCATCCATTTCACTGTGTGTGCAGGTAGGGAGGTGTCAGTCCATGGGGCCTACGCTGTCAGAGTATGTGCTATACGTTCCCTCTTTGCCAGGGCATAGGCATATTGGGTACGCCTTCGTCTGCCTACTGGAGCTGGCACAGTGTGTTCATGGTCCTGAACCCTCTGTGTCTGGACTGGCCTTGGCAGTTGTGGTGGGCTTTGTGGCCCTTCACCATTATGTCCCTGCAGCAGCTGCTTCCGCAGGATCATATTATGTAGCATGGCACATACTATGAATATGTGGGCACATGTGCCTGGAGAGTACTGCAGGGCTCCACCGGATGTATCCAAGCACCGGAACCGTGATTTCAGCATCCTAAACACACACTCTATGATTATTCTGGTTTGTGCGTGTGCCTCATTATGGCGTTCTTGCATGTGTGTGTGTGCATTTCTGATGGGAGTCATCATCCACGGCTCCAGTGCATAGCCAGCATCCCCCACCAGGTGGCCTTGTGGGATGTCCCCCCTGGCGAATACCTAGTACAGCTGTGAGGCATGCCAGATATGGGAGTCGTGGTGGCTTCCAGGGCTGCCAGCACACACATCCATGATAATGCCCTGTGCATTGCACACAACCTGGCAATTGATGGAGGGGAATCCCTTGTGGTTTATGTAGCGTCTACCCTGCTCCCCAGGTGTTGACTTGATTTGTATGTGCGTACAGTCTATCGCACCCAGTACCTCCGGGTATTGTGCCACACGGTGGAAGTGGCACATATTGCTAGCCAACTCCTCCTGAGATCTGGGGAAGTATATATGCTCATTGGCATGTGGTAACATGGCATCCAGAAACTGGTGTAGTACCCTGGATGCTGATGCCTGTGAGATGCCCATTATATCCCCAGTTGGCCTTTGAAAGGTACCTGTGGCCAGTATTCGCAAGCTTACACATACCTTTGTGTCCACTGGGATGGGCTCCTCTGTTGTTTCTTGTTCTCAGGCGTGGCGGCACAGCTCCACTATTTGCTGTAACGTGTCCCTATCCACCCTGTAACGCTCTACTATCTCCAGGTCTTGTAGCCCCTGGTAGGTTACCCTTGGTCTGAACACTCTCCTTCTCCTCTGAGGCCTACGGTAGTTGTCGGCACCCTCCTCCACAACTCCGTCTGTCTCTAACACATGCTGATAGATCACGGCCACGGCGGCACCCAACATGTACATTTTAAAAGTTCCCCGTGTGTTTACACCTATGGTGCGGCGTTTGGGAATACACGGCTGTGTGTTGTGTGCATTCACACTTTATACTGTTGTGCTGTACACCCGGTGATGTCATAGGGTGTGTCTGTGCGGCTGTATCTGGGGATTATCTTCCGTGTTTTACCGTTGGCACTGCAACGCTGTTGCCTTTGGTGTTGCATTACTCTTGCCTGCAGTGGATTAGCTTTCGACCTTCCCTTACTGTTTCTGCACGTTGCACCTACTATTTCCTGGCATGCATCCTGCAGAGCCCTGTCATGTGTAGTTTCTGGGACATGGCATATCGTGCGTTTTGTGTGCCGCCGTTATGCTGCCTGTCTACTTTGCTCTGCTGTGTCAGGTCTTCACTCTTTGCAATCTGCTACCACCCCTATTTTCTTTGCATTCATATGCCTCCCCTATCCCGTTTTGCAGGTTTCTGCATGCAGAGTTGTCAGCTGCTGCCGATTGGCCTTCGTGGGTTGATTACTGTTGATTGCTCATTACTACTCCAATTACACTGCTTCCGCATTTCCTCATATTCTCAACATCACCTTCCTGTATCCGATGTTATTTGCGGGGCGAGTGTCACATGACTGGGTTAAGGGAACGTAGTCATCCTCGTGCACATGCACCTCTGCGCGCATTGTGTGCTCTCAGCTCAACTATTTCCCCACACGCCGGTCCTGCAGCTGTGATGTGCAATGTACAGCCCAGGTTTGCTGAGCTCCAATGTGCTTCCTCCTACAGTGGCACACCCCTCTGCAGGTGACATGTATTCCCTCCGAGCCACTCCTCGGTGTATTACCGCTGCACCGTTTGGTACAGCCTTACACCGGCGGGGGTTTTGCGATTCAGTATTATTTATTTATTTATTATTTATTTTTATTTTATTTTTATTTTACATTTGTTGACCGGGCTAGTCCAGCTGGATTAATGTCCATTTTCAGTGGAGGCCCGGGGAGAAAAGCTCCTCAGGTTAGATACAATATTGGAAATACATAAGAAGACATAGTACAAGTGTGATTATACAAAGGAAAAATGAACATACAAATATTATAGATTTTAATTAATTCAGAACAATCCTAGCAAAACAATATAATAAGGTATGAGATCATAAAGTATATAAAAGGAAGTATTGAACCATGGTAGATAATACACAAGTTTTTTTTTTTTTTTTTTTTTAGATATGTAATATTTACAATAAATAGGGGTAATATATCAGTTGAAGAAGAAGATAAAATCCAAGTGGATAAGAAAAGTTTATGATAGAGTTCAGGATGCCAACAGGCTAGTCTGGGTTGGTACAAGAGCAAAGCCAGAATTTGTTAAGATGTATTAAAAGTTGTTTTTTAAAGAGTGGGAGAGTATGCAAAGAGGACAGATCAGATGGAAGATTATTCCATACTTTACCTACTGAGTTAGAAAAAAAGGCAGTTGCCTGCAGAGTTCATAGTTTTGGTAATATTAACAAGTAATTTGTCAGAGGAACGTAGTTGTTTCAGGTTGATATAGGGAGTCAAGAGTTTGGAAAGAGCTGGTGTTTTAGAAGGTTGGTATAGAATTTTGTGTGCAATTAAGAGTTGTTGAAAAATAAGTTTATTAGGGAATTCCAGCCAGTGTAGTTGTTGTAGGTTTAGACAGTGGTGAGCTCTGAATTGTGATGTGGTGGCAAAGCGGGCAATATTGTGGTAAGATGTAGTGAGTTTCTTAAGGTTGCTTTTAGATAGATTAGTGTAAATAGGAGATGCATACAAAAGGGTAGAAATAAGATGTGTTTGGGCTAGGGTTATCTTAGTTTCAGGTGTGAGGAAGGACTTTATTCTGTATAGGGATCCAATCTTTTGTTAAGGGCTTTTATTGTGTTGTTGATGTGACAATCAAAGTTAAGATAATTATCAATAGTAACACCAAGAAGTTTAGTTGAGGAGTCAGGAGAAATAATGGTGTTATCAGATGCAGTAATACAGAAGTTTAACAAAGTCGATTCGGGTAGGTGAGAAGAGTAATAATTTAGTTTTTTTGGGGTTAAGGAGTAGACAGCGATTGGAGAACCACTGTTCAACAGTTGAGAAGGCTGATTGTGTTTGAAACTGGAGTTCTGTTTGAGAAGAGGCAGTGCAAATTATAGTGGAATCATCTGCATATTGTATGCAGGTAGTATTAGGTATAGATGATTGAAGGTCATTAATAAAGATGGAAAATAAAAGTGGGCCTAGGATAGACCCTTGTGGAACTCCTAACGAGATAGGGAGGAGAGCAGAGAGAGAATTTTTCCAGAGTACGGCTTGCTGACGATTGTCAAGATAGGAAGAAAACCAGGTTAGGGAAGAGGGCTCCAGGGCAATAGATTTTAGTGTGTGCAGAAGAAGTGTATGATTTACCATATCAAAGGCTTTTGATAGGTCTATGAAGAGAGAAGATGTAAGATTATTGTTATTACGGTTTAGGTTTATTGTGTTGGTGAAGGAGAGAAGAGCTGTGGTAGTACTGTGAGCGGGTCTGAAACCATGTTGAGTGTCTGCCAGAAGGCTATTATTGAGGAGATGGTTGAGTAGTTGTTTATGTATGCATTTTTCCATGATTTTAGCTAAGGGGGATAGAAGTGCTATGGGACGATAGTTGGAGAAGTCGAAGATTTGCCTCCTTTATGGAGGGAATGATATGTGATACTTTCCAGATTGCTGGGACATTACTTTCTTTTATTGATCTGTTTATTAAGATAGAGACAGGGTAAGCAATGGCTTTTGCTGCTAGTTGTAGGAATTCAGCAGGAAGCTTATCGGTGGAAGGGTGGTAGGTTTAAGTTTTTGGATAAGAGATTGTATATAGGAGGTAGATACAGGTTGTAGTTGAAGGGAGGAATGGTATTTATTAAGGTATTTGGAGGTAGTTGAGAAGTATCAGGAGATAGTTGGTTGGCTAGAATTTGTATAGAATTGGTGAAGAAGGAATTAAAGTTATTGGCTGTTAGTGTGGGATTATCAGGGTCAGAATCCTGAGGGTTGGGTGTAATAATTTGCCCAGGGACAACAGACTGTTGATGCTGGACCAGAATTTTTGGGTTCCTTTTGGTAGTTTTTGAAGTTGAAAGTAATAGTTCTTTTGTCTGTAAGAATAGCTTTCTTTGTATTGTTTCTAAGCTCTCTAAACTTTTGGTGGTCTATTTGACTTTTGGTGGAGCCATTTATGCCAAGATTTATTTCTGAGGGTGATTTTATGCTTAGTATTTGTGGTTAGCCAGGGAGCAGTTTTAGTTTTAGTTCTAATGGTTCGACTTGGGGCGTGTTGATTAAGAATTGCTAAGAATGTTGAGTTGAAGTGTTCCACTGCTTTGTTGAGTGGGAGATGTTTTAGTGGGGCCCAATGACATTGGAAAAGTTCAGCTTGAAACTGATCAGGGTTAAAATGTTTCTTTGAATGAAGGGTTCTAAAGGTTGTGGGTAAGGTTAAGTTGGTTTTGCTTCTAATTATATAGGTTAGTGAGTGGTCACTAAGGTCGTCGGGAAGAATACCTGTTTGGTAGGTTTGCAGGGGGGTATTAGTGAGGATCCAGTCTAAGGTAGAAGCTTTATTGTTTATTTTATTGGTTCTAGTGGGAGTATTGATAAGTTATTTGAAGCCAAAGAGGTTGATATGTGAGGTAGGGTAAGCATTGTTACAGGAATGCCAATCTATATTAAAGTCACCAATGACTAGTGTTTCTTGTGGAAGTTTGATAGAGAGTTGGTAGAGTATATCTTCAAGGGTATTGATGTTATTTCCAGGGGGGAGATATGCACAGATGATGTTAATGGCTTTATTGGTATTAATTTGTATTTTAGAGCTAATTACTTCAGCAGAATTATTTTGAGTAAGAGTTAGGTCTAGAGGAATCAGTTTAAGTTTTGCTTTATGCAGGATGGCTACACCGCCTCCTTTCCTATTAGTGCGATCAAGCCTAATAATGCTATAACCAGGTGGGGTAATTTCGATGTCTTTAATTGAGGGTTTTAACCAAGTTTCTGATAGGCATAAAATATCAAATTTCTCAGTTTCAAGAAGGGCATGGAGTTGAGTAATTTTGTTACAGATACTACATTACATTAAGATGGGCAATAGACAAAGAGTTTGAAGGTTTAGAGTAAGAGAGGGATAAAGGTTTAGTTAGGTTTTGTTCTATGATGGTTGTAGTATGATGTGGACCAGGATTGGGGTGAATATCACCATCTTGTAGTAGGTGGCGAAGAGTAGGATATATCTTTGGTTTAAGATTATAGTGAATGTCATTTGTTTTTTTGGTATAGGTTTTTCTGAATTTGCAGTGTACTAATCTGTGATATTTGGCTAGAAGGTAGATGGACTGAGAGGGTGAATGGAAATAGGATGAAGATGAAGATGTTGTTAATGTGGAGGTACCTTTAGAGGGCAGTGGTGTAGAGAGAGTCTGTGAGTATTCGTAAGAAGTTATGATGTAGGAAGTTACAAGAGATGATAACAATAGTAAAAAGATGAGTAGTCTTAGTGAAGCAGGTATAGTTAGTGTGGGCATAGTGGTATCAAAGTAGTTATGCAGAGAAGAAGAGAGATGAAGTAAAGTTTAAAGAGAGAAATAAGAAGTTAAAGAGGGTGGGGTAGGAGGTAGGGATATAATGTGGTATAAGTAGTGTTTAAGAGAGGGGAGGTGGAGTAATTATGAGAAGAGAAGGTGTAATGAACTCAGAGAGTTATGTAGTGATTTGATTGGATAGGAGGTTTAAAGGGGTGTGTCCCTATTACAGATAAAGGTAGGACCCCTGGGGGTGGGTGGGAATTGGGGGTAGGGTGGGGAGCGGAGTGAGCCCGCAGGGCGAACGGAGCGGGAAGAGAAAAGGTCCAGGAGAAAAACAATCAGTGAAGTGCTCAGAAAGAAGGTAAGTAAGGCAAGGGGAAGTAAATATATTTGGTGTCAAAGGTAGGAGCAAGTAGAAGTTAGAAATATCAGAGCAAGTGGAAAGAGAAAAGTGGAACAGAAAGGGGATGACAGTAGGTAAGATAGAGAGGTAGAGGAGGTTTCCAGAGGAAAAACCCTAGAAGTAGGGGCCACCTTATGACCACAGGGGATATGTCAATACTTGCTGCTTACAAGGCTTATGGTTTAAAGCAAGGGGCAAGTAGCTAGGGATATTATTGGCAAATATATGATCAGTTGGTTGAGAGGAGGGGGGGGTAGTTGTTGGCTGCTGGTAGTGCTGACCTTGGGTTTTACAACTTAACTGGGAAAAATACAAAAAGATTAAGAAGAGCAGGAGCTCTAGGTCATACTTTCTATTATTTCTCCACGAGTAGGCTCCACAGGGTGGGATAACTTGTGTTCCTTAAATTAGGTGAGGAGAGTAGCAGGTTTGGATGGGATGCAAGAACCCAGACCTAAAGGTGGTCAGGAGGGTTTTACTGCTGAGAAAAGAAGGAGAGAAAGGAGATACTTTAGATTTAGAACAAGCACAGTCTACAGAAGGCACTACATTAAAATACACATGTCATATACCTGATTAAAAAACTCATAGTTCAGCAACAGTTCTAATTGAAGTTAATACAGGCAGTATCACAGCAGTGAAATACATTTAACTTTGTCATGTAAAAAACTCAGAGATCCACAACAGTTCAAGTAAAAGTTAGTTCAGGCAGAAGCAGAGTAAAACATTTATCCTGTCTAAAGCAGCAGTTTAGAATTGATATGACATATCTGAGCAGACCAGAAAGTTTCAGTTAAACATAGATACAACATCAAAAGCAAGGCTAAATTCCACAGATTACACTAAAATACTAGGTATTGAGTCAAAAAGCAATAAAAGTAAGTTAGACTATTAGATTATGCTTCACAATTTATAGTAAGTGGGGTTGTGATAAGCCTCTGTAAGACCCAAATGCAGTGACTAAGGGTTCAGTTGAGCTAAAGGTGTTACTGTTAAAATCATATAAAACTACCGATCAGTACACCAAGGATATATAGATCACTAGGTGCCTTTATTTTAAAGAGAATGTCTTATACACTAAGCGAGCCTTAGTTGCGAGGCACTGTTATGACACCTGTAGCGCCACTATAAAAAGTAAAACGCGCTGCTAGTGCGATATACTGTACAGGGAAACAGGATTTAACAGTCTATTAGCGCCATTATGAAAAGAAAAGAAAAACGCGCTGCTAGTGCGATAAACTGTACAGGGAAACAGGATTTAGTAGTCTACTAGCACAATATTCTATAAAGGGAATTTAAGGCAACGTAGCATGATTAAAGGCTCAGAGGTAAAGAAACAAGCTGTTAACACAGCATATTGAAGTTATTTTAAAAACGCCGATAACACGCTACACACAGCGCGCGCTACTACAACTAATCTAATTAAACAGCCAGTTTGCCGAAAATGGAGACCAGCGACTACAATCCCAAATCTTAGCTGAGCATGGGAACACGCTACCAGCTACTCGCGCTGCTACGATTGCTCAAAGTGAAAAACCAGTTAGCTGTTAGTTGCAGCCAGAGACTGCAATTCCAGGGTCTGGGTAAGGCACTAACCAGGCACTAAAGAGGCTGAGATGACGACTTAGTACCCTGTCTATAAAACCCTTCAGTAACCTTGATGAGTACAAAGTAAATGAGAGCAGATAAAATGTACGCGCTGATCTGAATCAGCTGTGTAGACCCTGTACGAGTCCTTAGATCTTCTTTAGCCAATCTAGTGTACAAGAGTACAGATATAACATTAAATGTTAGCACAGATCACAGGTAAAGCCACATATTAAAAGTTACAGTAAAAATGCAACAGTAAATAGAAGTAAAAAAAAACACGCTACTTACAAGGAACGCCAAAGGTAAGAACCCACAGCAGCCAGGGAAATCTAATGTAGAGAAATGGCGCGAATGAGGGCAGGTATATTTATAGGTTAGAAGAGGAAGTGGGATAAGATGGAAGAGGGGAGGGTAAGGGGCAGGCAGAAAAACGGAAGGGTAGTGATAGTATCGGTCTGGAGACAGGAAAAAAGCTTATTACAGGGGAGTTAGTGATAGGGAGTATTGCGAGGGTATAGGGAAAATAGGTAGGAAAAAGTAGTAAGCAATAGTAGTGAGGTGTAGAGAGTATATATAGGAAAGAGTAGTAAGCAAAGGTGGAGAGGTGAAGAGGTAATAGTATGTATGAGATGATTAGGTCTATGACAGAGAGGTAGTGAGAACAGGGAAGAGCCCAAAGAGAAAAGGTCCAGGAGAAAAACAATCAGTGAAGTGCTCAGAAAGAAGGTAAGTAAGGCAAGGGGAAGTAAATATATTTGGTGTCAAAGGTAGGAGCAAGTAGAAGTTAGAAATATCAGAGCAAGTGGAAAGAGATTATCTGCCTCATTTGCATGGCATTGACTACTAATTCATAGTTACCACGCCGAACACTGCCGCGACTCCTTGGCAACCCTTGCACTGTGGATGTGGCTTTCCATGCATACCATGGTGTATTGTGGCTGTGAAGCTGATGTGTATTACACTGCTGTTTTATGACATTGTCATATTATTTCATTGTTTAGCACCTTCCGCAGACATGTCCTGGGGTTCTGCTGTGAGTTTCTGTGGACATACCATTTATGTTATTATTTACATGTTGTGCATGTTTTCTTTTGACATTCTCTGTGTCTTTCGCCATTGGCATATGGCAACAGTGTGATACCTAACGTTGACAGCCTTCCGTTACTCCTATGTTATGTTTGGGTAAATGTAAACTGTTTTTTTGGTTTACATTGCCGTGCCCTTATGCTACGCCTGCGCCACTTCGTGGATCGCTATATGCCTTCATTTGCATGGTGCAACACCGCACATGGGGTGTTTAGCATACCTACGCCGGAGGCGGCGCAGATCCGGCACACGCCGGTAGTGCACGTTGGATTGGATCGTACCTGAATCGCTCAGCGGCCATATTTGGCGTTGTAACGCCTACGCTATGCGTCCGCCTGGCGCAGCGTTCATGAATCCCGGGGACAGTATTTTATAGTTATTTTGTGTGTGTGTGTAATGCAGAAATATATACATATATATATATATATATATATATATATATATATATATATATATATATATATATATGAACAAAGAAAACCATTTTACTTGATCTGAGAAAATTCATAACTGACGTTTATACATTATGAACAGTCACTATAACAAAGGTTTAAGTCTTGCAAACATAGAATATCTGTGCAGAACATATTTATTAGCATTGTCCCTTTGAGCATCTAAAGTCTATTGATATTAGTAAAAGAATTAATTACTAAAAAAAAATTCTGGCTGAGCAGAGTTCTCACTCATCAAGACCTGTTCCATATGAGAAAACAATGCTTGTTTCTCAAGCTGTGGTACAACTAATAAATATTTTAAGTTTTGACTTACAGAGAACTGATTATCAATTTCTGTATACTTACATATAGAGACCTTGAACTACATACAGTCCAGGCTAGGGATTTAAAATCCTGTTATATAGTATGCAAAGGAAGGCAAGGTGTCTTCAATTGTGTGTTATACAATCTACTTCTGATTCATAAACAGGGTGCCACTCAGTAATACAGACTATCACTTCTCAGCAGTTAGGATTCTGGAGCTGCATGTAAACACAATAGTCAGTAGTTGGTTCTATCCCAGTGGACGCCTATACAGCTCAAGTGCATTTCTTTGTTAAAGATCAATGCACTTCTTTTGCTGCAGTTGTGCCGTCATCATGAGAACTGCAATTTTTGATTCTATAATATGTAGACCTTGCTTTGGTTACATTATCGAAGCTATATTTATTACATTTAAAAAAGGAGATTTTTTAGGTATGTTATGCGGAGCATCTGTCTACTTACTTCCTTATTCAATGTCATTTGGCAGCACCTTTTGATGATGTAATGATGGAGGAAAACTGTGTAGAGTTCAATACCTCAAGGTACTGAATTGAAGGGAGTCCCACTATACCAGCAACAGGCACTGATATTTTATAACATTCTTTATTGAATCCCATTACCTATTCTGAGCATAGTCTAAACTTATCTCAGGACTTGAAGGAGGAGGGCAACTGAGTTAGGCCGATGGTCTCTAATGCACCAGTTCCACATGTATGTCAGGCCTGGAATTGCCAGCAGAGTGCTAGGTCGGACATTTAGGTGGATCAGCATGACCATGAAAATGTCAGGTAAAGGAGCTCCACCTCTAGGATGGTGTGGTTATTATGCCTGCATTCTCCCCATCCCAGAAGAGGGACAGGCTTAAAGGGCCACTAGCCCATCAAGGAATTAAATCTATATTTGAAAGGAGAACACTGTGAGCCTTTCCCATATGAGCTTGAGGGATAGTCACACTACACCAAAGTATGCATGTGCAAGGTCCAAGGCTGTCCCTCTGACTGTTGAAGCCTGCAGTACAACTCCTCGTGTATATGAAACCTTGTACTGCACACACAATCTGGCTTTCCATCAGGTCCTTCCTGCATACACAGTCCAAAATACATATGTAGCCATAACTATCAACCTTCCATCTAAAATGTGTTGTAAACTACCTCTCATAATATGGAACAAATGGGCAAAATGTTCAACATATACTAATAGCCTATTAACATCTCCAACTAGGAAGTTTGCAGCATGGTTAAAAAGTATCACTTTCCACATATAAAAGGTTCTTTTGAGGAATTAAGATGATTCAGTATTATTTATCAATGATAATAGTTAAAAAAAATATTCTTGACAGTGAATGTGTGACAGCCCCATTCAATGGGGAACAATGAGAAACACGGGCATTTTAAGACTCCAAATGAAGAACACTCATAGGATCATAGGAGGTTACTATGCTATCAACCTGGATTTCATTTCAAGCCTAGCCATTTCATTCCAATGTAATACCATAGATGCTCTAGTCAATACCCAGGATTGTAATTTGCAGTGACTGCCCACATCCTGGAGGGTTGTGGGTGCTATTCCCGGTAAGAATTTATGGTGCCTCATCCACTTGGCTAGGTTCCTTTTGAACAGTGTAATAGAGGTGCTCTGCTTCACATGAACTGGCAGCCTAATCCAAAGATGCAGCAGTCGCTGGGAGACAAATTTGTCCCTCCAGCAAAACCTATTTAAGTTTCAGGCCATATTTAGGTCTTTTGAACAAGTAGCATTAGTCCCATTTGATTTATGTATGTGCAGCAGATTCATTAGGTTTGGTCAGAGACTGCTCTGTAAGCCAGGCATAAGCCTCCCCTAAGAAGTCTATACGATACAGAGTATAGTGACAAAGACTTTAGTTGGTCACTGTAAGGCACATACTGGAGTCCGTTATCTTCTTTGTTAGAAACCTACTTTGTATGGTACATACCGAAAGGAGCCTTATACTCAACTATAGGCCTGATTAGTGATGAGCATAGAGAGGCTAAAACCTCCTTTGCTCTAGAGGCAATGCTTTTGCTAATCAAGTGTATTACATAAAAGGCCTTCCTTACTACAGTAGACAGATGGTGGTTAAAGTTAAGGTCATAGTCTACTTGTGATCCCAAATCCCTTACCACTTTGTTGGTACATAAGGTATTGTTAATTTGATAGCGTGAAGGGATATTGTTTTTAACAAAGGGAATGATTATGCATTTCTTTCCTTTCAGTTTGAAAACTGTGACCAAGACACCAGTCGTTGGAGTGCGTGAGACCCTCCTGAAGTATACTGACAAAATCTGGGGAGTCAATAATTCCAGTTTGCAGTCATCTGCAAACTTGGTCAACCACAGCCCCTTAGTCTTGGCCTGAACATTTGAGAAGTATATACCAAACAGTAGGGGCCCAGCGCTGACCCTTGTGGCATCCTGCTGGTGACAGATCTGATGGCTGATGTGGAGTCACCCACTTTGATAGTGTGTGACCAGTTTGTTAGCCAGTTGGCAACCCATCTTACAACAAAGGGATTTTCATTCAGTTTACTAAGTTTATCAGTAATGCCTGAGTGTGGATTGTGTCAAAGGCCTTTGCCAAGTCAAGGTATGCTGTGTGCACAAATTTGCCATCATCAATGGCCTGGGTCACATTTTCAAAGAAATCCACCAGGTTTAACATGCAGGATCTGCCCTTGATGAAGCAGAATTGGGTTGGATTCAGGGTTTGGAGGTTGCCTATATCTTTATTTATGAGGTCCATGATGATACGTTCCATGGCCTTACAGATGAGGCTGGCCAGACTTATGGGTCTATAATTCCCCGGGTATATTGCTAAACTACCTTTGTGGAGGGGAATAACTGTTGCTGTTCTCCATTCCACAGGAACAAAGCCTCTGGATAGGCTATGACTGAACAGGGTACTTAATGGTGATGCTAGGTCATGGTTTAGTTTGTTCAGAAGACAGCCTGGAATGCTGTCTGGTCCCATAGAGGCTCTGTATCTTGCCTTAGACAAGGCTTTAATGACCTGCTCTTTAGATATGTACGGTGGGGGGGGGGGAGTTGAGTGCAAGGTTTGTAATAAGTTTGGAGAGGATAAGGGAGTGAAATTTTCAGAAAATCTATCTGCTAGCAGGTTTGCTATCTCTGTGGAATCAGTTTGTGTGATACTGTTAGTCACTAGTTAGGCACATGCTTGGGTCCTACCTTTTAGGCTATGTACGTAGCTGTAAAAGGCCTTATCCTTGGATGCGATTGCTAGGTTTTTCTCAAAGTTACCCTTAGAAGATTTGACATGTTGTCTTATTTGCCTGTTGAGGCTGAGAAGGGTACTTTTCCATTTTTGGGGCCTTGCCTTAGTTTTCTTAGACAGCAACATTTTGTGTTTGTTATAAGGTTTGTTGATGCTGGATGTCCACCAGAGTGGCTTGTTTTTACTTGGGGCTCTGGCTTTGATTCCTTCTAGAACAGCTGAGTCTATACACTTATACAAGTGATTGTACAGGTCTTCAGTATAAGCTTGTGTAGTTACCACTTCCAGCTGAGGGTGGGGCTTGGAATACATTTGTACCTTTCCCTAAGAGGGTAGAGTTTGCCTTGGTGAAGTTATTTAGTCTGACTTTGCCCTTTGTGAGTTCTGGTGTTAGTGGCAGTGTGACGGCGACTGATTTGTGGTTAGACTTGACTAATGAGGGTCCGGCAGTTGCAGTGGTCCATCTGTTTGTCATGTTACTAAGGACCAGATCTAGTATGTTTGTTCCTCTTGTTGGGGTTTGAACAGTTTGTTCCAGGACATTTGAGTTAACAAACTCATGGAACTTTTGCGCATGTGGGTTAGGGCTAGAGTAGGTTTCCCAGTTGATGGTGGGATAATTGAAATCCACCATGATCAGAGTGTTTGGCAATATTTGGAATGACTGTAGTCTGGTCAAGTAGGCCTTGTGCGCATCATGATTCATGGAGGGGGCTCTATAACTAGCTATGACTTAAATAGGGGTATTACCTACAGTAATCTGAACTTGGAGTAACTCCATGTAGTTATCCAGTCTAACTAGTCAGGAGGTAACTTTATCTCTAATATAATCGAAAAGTGTAACGTTCAGTCCACTCCAGAAGAACAAACACCTGCGGTAAGAGAACGCTGAAACCTCTGCTCACCCACAACACAGCAACACTATGAATGACTTCCTCCACTCAAACAATGGTAGTTGTGTTGCAGCTCGAAAATGAATCACCACTGCCAGTAGTACAAAAATACATTCATTATAACAAAAGATGTTAAGCTCTTTCACTCACATGAAAGTGAGCTTCATCATAACATTTGACCAACTGTTACAAATTGTTTAAAAAGCTTCTTTGGTGCCAAAACATTTAAAATAATTTAAAGTGCAACTGCATTCGAAAAAAACTTTCGAAAAAACTTTTTCGTGTTAGAATTAATACAGACATTAGTGTCTGCAACAATCTTGTCAACACCACATATAAATAAAAAATATCTATGTATATATCTATATATTTAAAAAAATACATGGAACACAGAATAAAAACCTAATACAATAGGTATACAATTAACTACTATGCAAACTAAATCTATACCAAAAAATGCTATAATGTATAAAAATATATAAAAATAAAAAATGAATTAAATTATCTAATATCCAGTAAAGGTTTAATAGATATATGGTCATTCAGACCTGGTGGTGTGGTGGCATCAGTAAAATCTCCATTACCTTCTTGGCCTATTCAGAAAAATGAGGCAGGCCACATTTTCTAGGAGAGAAATGGAAATGTAGATCAGGGAGTTCACTAGAACACTCACTTGTGTACCTCAGATGTGAATAGCAGTAAGGAAAATACTTGTGGCTGCAACCCATTGTCAGACATGCACTGCCTTTCTGCAAAGGGAACAAGCATACATGCTTCCTTCCTTGTTTACCTACTACAAGCTGGTGGACTAACTTGACCAGGGAAACTAGAGTCCCAGCTCCCTTTCTAGAGCTTTCAGAGCAAGAAATGTTGTCTCTATAGGTGGTTGATCTACAAATGACAACTTTCACTGGCCCACAGAGCAACCAAGTTGGGTTAATCAACCCATTAGTGAAGCATCTGTCATTAAACTAACTGATAGGTGCGGCTGTAAAAAGAAAAGGCTCACACTGGGACATGATGTGAATTGTCAGTCATTCTGAAGCCTGTTGATAAGGGTCTGACACAAAATGAAGGCATATGAGTGCATAGTGACTATGAAGCCATTGATGTCTCACCTTTCACTGCAACATCTAACTGCCCAGCTATGCAAATAAAACCAAGAGCATTGTGGCTACCATCAGACCAAACAGATAGAGAATGTTATGATCATTATCCCTCCTCTCTGCCCTTATACAGGAAGCTAAAGCGATGACCTACTGCACCATTTGTGTTGGTAGGAAGAACCAGCAATGAAGTGTGCCTTTCTCTGCCCCTGTGACACAATCCTCTAAGTCAAGTTCACAAATGATTCTTTCTGTTTATAGAGCTTGTCGGGGTCTGATATCAGGAAAACTTCCCTGACAAAGATGCCACCACAGAGAGACCCTCAAACTACCTGTAGAAGCCTGTTGTTTAAGCAAGGGAATACATAAAGATTCTTGGAAGTTTTTTTTTTTCACAAAGGCTCACAGCATGCTAACTACACAGTGAGCAGAAGAGGGTTCAAATGGCAAAACTTTCTATTAAATGCTCTCCACATGGAGAATCCTCCATAGACCTCTGAAAATGAGAAACCAAAGGCATTCATTTTAATCATTAATGCTATCCAGTTGCCCTGCAGGAGGAGAAAATGACCACCTTAAAAGTCACCATCTGAAATCTGATGAACTGGATGTAGTCAAGAATTTACTGTGGTCAAGAAAAGGAAGTCTTCCATCCCCTTAGTACCCAGGAAGAAGCAGTGGTAAGACCTAGGGTCTATTTCCAAAGTAGAAACAGTTAAATGCTCTTTGGTATGTAGATTCTTGGCCTGCCTCAAGAGCTGTAAGGACACAACTTGATTCCTTAGCAAAGCCCTTCATGAGGGAAAACCTAGAAGTTCTATTATGTGGCTTAACAATATCACATTTAGAATCCAGAGATCCCTTGTAGTTGTTTTCAAGATGTGACAAAGTCAAAGAACTGTCCCACATGTCCAGTCTTATATAGTAGACATGAATATTAGTGCTGCTTCAGTGAGGTGTCCCTCCTTAGTAATTATGTTGGCACAACCAGTGGGGTGACAATGGCAAATATTTTGGGCCTTTCTCTTGTATTAGGGCTTTCCTCCACCTAGAAATCTGGGCAGGTGTCAAAGACACAAAACGAGCCAGATGTATCACACAGATCCTTGACAGTAGTCAGGGCAAGTTTTATATTTTATATATCTATAAAAAGATCCTGGAAGGCCTGCCCAAGGGGAAGTTCTTTATAGAAGTGGCATTCAGTAAACAGGATAGGTTTCCTGAGCTCTTCCCCTGTAGAATCCAATGAGGCATGCCATTCTGCAAAGTCATATGTCTGAGCCTTTTGACCAAGCCACACATAAAAATTACAGTGGGCCATAAGGAGGCCCACTACAGAAGCCATAGAAGCCTTGGTAAGGCATCTTAACAAATATTTCTTGAAACCTGAGTTACAAATCTTTCTTCCTTCCTTGACTTAGTATACTGGACATTAGGCAGGATAGACAGGTAATTAAGTGACCTAAACCCCAGTGTGATGGCTTGGACTCATTATGAATCAGTAAGATTGAAAGCTGCTTTGTTATCTGGGAACTAGTCTGTGACAAAACGACCAGCTCAGGATTCCATCTCCAGAGAAAGGACCATCTATGAGGAAGGAGGAGCTGTTAGGTGGGGAGGATACATAGTTTTCATGTTTCTGAAACAAGAACTTGCCAGTTATTTTAGTCCCTTTCCTAGAATCTGATAGAGAGAAAGAGACTTCCTTTACCTTTACTGCAGGATAGTTGTGTAATGCTCTATAGATATGTGAAGAGTCAAATTCATAATATATGTATGTTGGAGATCCCAAACAATCCTACTAATGAAGGAAGTAGTGATCATAGGTTACACTGTGAAGAAATGTAAGCATTTCTTAATAATGACACTGGGCCATACTGCCTAAATATGTACCTCTTACACTCATGAAGACTAGGCTTACCAGATATCAAACAGTTCATAAACATCCACTGCCTGTGGCTGATCTATAGACCCTCTAGGGCAGGAAAACAAAAGGGAAGCTCCATAACATTGGGTGATAATTCTTAGAAAATTTATGATGATACCCAGGCAGAACAATCCTCAGTTTCAAGTGCAATCACACATTTTGGGCAGAAAACACCAATGACTGATCCATGGAAGCAGGCTGTCATAATAGAGCTTCAAAATGATTAACCTGGAGTGGTACAGGTACCATGTGATACACCTTTCACAACAGGTTCAGTTTATTGATCTTCAGTAATCAGTCAATGGCATGAGTTTGACTCCTCATGAGGCAACCTTTTAGGTAGATGTAGCAACATGAGGATATGACTGATATCTGGCATCTATTTCTCTCAAATTCTCTATTTTGTTCTTGTGCCATCCTGACATCACTAGAGCGACCTGTGTACCACTTCCAGTACTGGGCATCTTCAACCAATAGCATCTTTACAGTACTGAGGTAAGCCTCATACTTCTCATTTTTTTATCAAAAGTGGGACACTACAATGTGATGGCATATACTGATCATCTCACAAATTAAAAAGACAGTACTGATATGGGCCATGATTCATGATCTGGTAACCACAATAACTCTTTGAACATTTCAACCTTTTGGGCAAAGAACAAATTAACTTTTCTAGGAAGAATATTAAAATCAGAATCTGAATTGTATAAGCACAGAGAAGACCTGACTAGCTCTGGTTGTATGTACTTCCTTCTACAGTGATGCATGACATCATGGTGATCACTAGCAGGAAGCCTGCACTCCTTTGTGTTGTGGTAAGACAGGACAGCAGAAGACGAAATCCTAACAGTTACATTTTGGGTGGCTTCAAAACCCAGACATTGCTAACCTGAAAGATGCAACAACAATACTGATGTTGTAAGAAACTCAAATTGCATTCATAACAAACAGTTCAGAATATTCTCATTGTGAATTTGCTCTTGTATTACATTGCAAGAAAACTTATAATTTACCTTCCTCTAGCATGGAGAAGGACTGTGCAAGAGACTTGACATCCTCCATTGGTATTTTGAACAGCATGTGAGAAGCAAGTCTGAAATAAAACATAGCATTCATTTTTACTTTCTTCCTCTTAAATAATAATAATAATAATAATAATGATAAATTAAACAAAATTCTTGTTTCATTAAAAAGTTCAAAAGTCCTAAACTTCACTTCTTGCTAAATCTCTTGGCTTCATACATGTATGCATGTATATGTATGTATGTATATATGTAGTATATATGTATGTAAGCATGTATGTATGTTTGTATTTATATATATATATATATATATATATATATATATATATATTTAATAAAACTTCAACGTAATAACTAGAAGAAAACAAATAAAATAAAAGTAAAAATTCAAATAAAAATCCGAGAGCCAATAATTAGCGCTTTCATCCAGGTTTAATGTACTGGACATCTTCAGAATGTTTAAAAATACAAATAATGTGTTAATAAATAAGCATCAGCTGTAATAAGATGATGACATCAAAATTCCAAGACCAATAGAAAGCCAAGCATACATAAATATGTAAATTCTATAGTACAGTAAGACATGAATATTCAATAAATGTACAGAAGTTCATGAATAAGTAAAAGGAAAACAGAACTACAGAAAATATAATAATTATTGGTTCCATTTTAAAGCACATCTAATATTTATATGTTCATTCAAACCAGGTGGGGCTTCAGCATTTAACAGAAGCTGCCAGCGCAACTCCTTAACTTCCAGTAAGGTGTTTTTGTCTCCAAAAAATAAAGGTACATGGTCTAAAACAAAGAAATTAAATCCTGTAAACAAGGTGCAAGTGTTACTATGTTTAGCTAAAGCATTGTTAGGATCACAATTTCTGATAGCTGCCAGGTGTTCTTTAATTCTGGTGGAAAGTTTACGTATAGTTTTACCAATGTAGAATGAGAAGCAAGTGGTACAAATAGCAGCATAGACCACAAAATTGGAATTACAGTCAAAATGGCCATTAAATTTGACCATATAGTTATTATGTTTAAAAGTGCAACTGTTTCCATTAAGAATCCATTTACAAACAATACATTTGTTACAAGAAAACATGCCTTGTACATGCTGTATGATATTTGGAGACAATAAAAAAGGCTGGTCTCTATTCTCAAACATTAATTGTAGAGATTTATTTTTCTTGTAAGCAAAAGTAGGGTGGTTAATCGACCCCACGTAAGCGAAAGCTTACAAACCAAACTGTCAGAACAGCGATTTCCAACAAAAAAAAAAAAAAAAAGAAAGAAATGTGCTCCCCACACCCCCCCCCTAATTAAATATACCAACTCCGAGACTGCACTACAGTGCCGAAAACGGCAAAGTACTGAAGCGGCCAAGCAAATTCTTTCCCAGGGAAATAATTCACTACATGCCGCTTCCATATTTTGCAGTTTCGGTTTTGTCAGTTCGACCAAGATGCATTCTATTATCATTCAAAAACATGCGTCTTCGGTCTACTGATAGGAACCCGATAACTGTAAGCATGGGCCTGGGAGATGAACCATTACAGGTTACCTGTTTGCATCAGAGACACAGGTGCCAAACCAGGGATGAATTTCCAGTATCCCATCTAATTGTCCAAGTTGAACTTGAATTGGATTGGGGGGGGAACTCTGCTTCACATGGATGGGGAGCCTGCTCCATAGATGGGGTAGTCTCTGGGATACATACCTATCTCTCCAGCAGGTCCTGTTTATATTGCAGGCAAGGTTTAAGTCTTTAGAACAGGTCATTCCGGTACTGTTTGTATTGTGGATATGCAGGAAGTCCATCAGAGTGAGGTCTGACAATGCCCTGTATGCCAGGCATAGATCTCCAATCAAAAGCCTGTAGGAGATAGAATACAGGGAGTCTACATAGGACATATTACTTATGCCATGTATTCTTTTAGTGAGGAACCTCTGTGGATGTTCCAGTTGTTGGATATGCCTGGCTAGGTACATACCAAAGGGGGCATTGCACTCAATGATACATCTGATGAATGCCGAATACAATGGAACAATGACTTCCTTGGACTTAGATGCCATACCTTTGTTTATAAGTTGCACAACATAGAATGATTTCCTCACCACTGTAGACACATGATGATCAAAGGCTAGATTACTATCTATGTGTGTCCCTAAGTCCCTGACTACTGGGTCAAGTCTAAGGGGTGTGTTGTAAATATGATAGTTACCAGGGATGGATGACTTCCCAAGGGATACTATTATGCATTTCTTGGCATTTAGTTTTATTCCATGACTCTGACACCAGTTGTTTGTCTGTGTCAGCCCCTCCTGGAGAACATTTGTGTCAGTGAAAGATTCAATGACAACTCCTAATTTGCAATCATTTGCAGATTTAGTCAGCCAGAGACCACTGACATTGGCCTTGACTTCTGAGAAGTAAATGCCAAAAAGTAGCGGTCCAAGGACTGATCCCCGAGGGACTCCACTTGTGACTGGCCTCTTTGTAGAGGTGGACTCCACAATTCTAACTTTCTGGGTCCTGTCTGTGAGCCAGTTAGCTATCCACTGGGTGACATACGGGTTTGTACCTAACCTCTTGAGTATGTCAACAATGCCTGATTGGGGTATTGTGTCAAATGCCTTGGCCAGGTCAAGGTAGGCAGTGTGAATGATTTTGCCCTCATCCATTGCTTTGGTGACCTTCTCAAAGAAGTCTACCAGGTTGAGTATGCATGATCTGCCCTTTACGAAACCAAACTGGGTTAGGTCCAGTGTCTGGAGGTTTACTACATCTCTGTTGTTCATCTCCATGATAATTCTTTCTTGAGACGTATGGGCCTGTAGTTTCCATGGTCTGTAGATGGCCCAACTTTGTGCAGAGGGATGACTGTTGCCTTTCTCCATTCATGAGGCACAAAGCCTTTTTGGAGGCCACAGTTAAATATTAATTCCTGAGGCCCTGACAGGTCATGTTTCATGCTATTTAGAAGGCATCCTTGGATATTGTCTGGGCCCATTGATGCAGTGTTATTGGTTTTAGAGAGAGCATTAAGGAACTGTTCCCTAGTGATAATATGGGGAGTTATATTTTATGATATTTCCTGAGGGAAGGTTGTGGGGGAGAGAGGAGTAAAGTTGGAGCTGAATTTATCAGCCAGGAGGTTTGCTATATCTTCAGGTTCAGTATAGGTGGCTCCATTTACAATGAGCTCTGCACACAATTGTGTATTGCCTTTGAGGTTGCTGACATAGCTAAAGAATGTTTTGTGGTTGTCCTTAGCCTGGGACGCCAAACTTACCTCAAATTTGGCTTTTTATTTGTCCTGTGAGTTCTTTGTTTAGTTTAATTAGAGTGCTTTTATCCTGATGGGTTCTGCACCTCTTAATTTATGCCATGATTTTCTTCCTCCTGTTATACATCTGATTGATTTTGTGATTCCACCAGGGTGGCTTGTTATTTCAGTTAGTTCTGTACTTCTTCCTGGTGGATACAGCTGCCTCTATACAGCTATTAACATGCTAGTACAGGGTTTCTGTGAATAGTTCTGCATAGGCAGAAGTGTTCTCAGGGTTTATAGGGTCTTGACATTTTTCCAGGTTCTCACTTAATAGCAGGAGGTTAGCCTTAGAACAGTTCCTGAATATTCCCGGTTTAGCTGGGGGTCCAGGCTTTATTTTTACTTCAAAGGAGACCATTTTGTGGAAAGGCATTACAGTAGGGGCTGTGCAGCACTCTCCCATATTAGTGAGGACCAGATCCAGTATGGTTGCACCACTGGTTGGTGTATTGACTATCTGGTCCAAGGAGTTTGTGTTTGCAAAATCCAGGCATCCCTGTGCATGTACGTTTGATGTCTTATTAAGATATGTTTTTCTGCTAACAAATGGTTTGGTATTGTTTGTTTATTTTTCATTGTAAAGAAGGTGCACTGCCTCCAGTGTGTCGGTGTCATCTTTCTCTCTCTCTCTCTATATATATATATATATATGTGTGTGTGTGTGTGTGTGTGTGTGTGTGTGTGTGTGTGTGTGTGTGTGTGTGTGTGTATATATATATATATATATATATATATATATATATATATATATATATATATATATATATCATCATCATCATCATCACCATCATCTTTTGGCTTTTCCCATTAGGGGTCGCCACAGCGGATCATCTCTTTCCATTTCTTCCTGTCCTCTGAATTTTGCTCTGTCACACCAGCCGCCTGCATGTCCTCTCTCAACATGTCCATAAACCTTATCTTAGGCCTTCCTCTTTTCCTCTTACCTGGCAGCTCCAACCTTAGCATCTTTTTCCCAATATACCCATCATCCCTCCTCAGCACATGTCCAAACCAATGCAATCTAGTCTGTCTTGCTTTGTCTCCAAACTGCCCAACATGAGCTGACCCTCTAATATACTGATTCCTAATTCTATCCATCCTAGTCACACCGAGTGCAAATCCTAACATCTTTAACTCTGCCACATCCAGCTCTGACTCCTGCCTTTTTGTCAATGCCACTATCTCCAACCCATATAACATAGCTGGTCTCACTACTGTCTTGTAGACCTTCCCTTTCACTCTTACTGGTACCTGTCTATCACAAATCACTCCTGACACTCTTCTCCACCCATTCCACCCTGCCTGTACTCTCTTCTTCACCTCTCTTCCACATTCACCATTACTCTGAACTGTTGATCCCAACTTAAACTCGTCCACCTTTACCAACTCTACTCCCTGCATTCTCACCATTCCTCTACCCTCTCTCTCATTTATACACATATATTCTCTCTTAGCCCTGCAGACCTTCATTCCTCTGCTCTCTAGAGCATATCTCCATCACTCCAGAGTCTCCTCAACCTGATTCCTACTCTCACTACAGATCACAATGTCATCTGCAAACATCATAGTCCATTGGGCCTCCTGTCTGATCTCATCTGTCAATCTGTCCATCACCACTGCAAATAAGAATGGACTCAGAGCTGATCCTTGATGTATTCCCACCTCCACCTTAAATGGATCTGTCACTTCCACTGCAGTCCTCACCACTGTCACACTACCGTCGTACATATCCTGTACCACACTTACATACTTCTCTGCCACTCCCGACTTCCTCATACAATACCACAACTCTTCTCTAGGCACCCTGCCATATTCTTTCTCCAAGTCTACAAAGACACAATGCAACTCCTTCTGACCTTCTCTGTATTTCTCCAATAACACTCTCAGAGCAAACATCGCATCTGTAGTGCTCTTTCCTGGCATGAAACCATATTGCTGATCACTAATCATCACCTCCCTTCTTAACCTAGCTTCTACTACTCTCTCCCATAACTTCAAGCTGTGACTGATCAATTTTATAACTCTGTAGTTACTGCAGCTCTGCACATCACCCTTATTCTTAAAGATAGGTACCAAAACACTTTTTCTCCACTCATCAGGCATCCTCTAACTTTCCAAAATTTCATTAAACCATCTAGTTAAAAATTCCACTGCCATTTCTCCTAAGCACCTCCATGCTTCCATTGGGATGTCATCTGGGCCAACAGCCTTTCCATTCTTCATCCTCTTCATAGCCGTCCTTACTTCCTCCTTGCTAATCTGTTTCACTTCCTGATTCACTATCCCCACATCATCCAACCTTCTCTCTCTCTCATTCTCTTCATTCATCAGCCTCTCAAAGTACTCTTTCCATCCACTCAACACACTCTCCTCTCTTGTGAGTACCTTTCCCTCACTATCCTTTATCACCCTTACTTGCTGCACATCTTTCCCAGCTCTGTCCCTCTGTCCAGCCAACAGGTCCTTTTCTCTGTCTTTAGTGTCTAATCTCTCATACAACTCTCCATACGCCTTATCCTTAGCTTTCACCACCTCTCTCTTTGCCATGCGCCTCATCTCCTTATACACGTGCCTACTTTCTTCATCTCTTTGACAATCCCACTTCTTCTTTGCCAGCCTCTTCCTCTGTATACTCTCCTGTACTTCCACATTCCACCACCAGGTCTCCTTGTCCTTCTTCCTCTGTCCAGATGTCACACCAAGCACCTTTCTAGCAGTCTTCCTTACTAGTTCTGCTGTAGTTACCCAGCTATTCGGTAACTCTCCACTGCCTCCCAGTGCCTGTCTTAACTCTTCCCTAAACTCCACTTCACAATCACCCTTTTTTAACTTCCACCATTTAATCCTTGGCACTGCTTTCACACACCTCCTCCTCTTCTTGATCACCAACGTCATCCTACAGACCACCATTCTATGCTGTTTAACTACACTTTCCCCTGCCACCACTTTACAGTCTCCAGTCTCCTTCAGACTGGCCCTCCTACATAGGATATAATCCACCTGTGTGCATCTTCCTCCACTCTTGTACATCACCCTATGCTCCTCCCTCTTCTTAAAATACGTATTCACCACAGCCATGTCCATCCTTTTCACAAAATCCACAATCATCTGACCTTCTGCGTTCCTCTCCTTAACACCATACCTACCCATCACTTCCTCATCCCCTCTGTTCACTTCACCAATATGCCCATTAAAGTCAGCTCCAATCACTAGTCTCTCACCCTTGGGTACACTCACCACAACTTCATCGAACTCACTCCAAAATTTCTCTTTCTCATCCATCGCACACCACCCAACTTGTGGAGCATATGCACTAACAACATTCATCATTACACCATCAATTTCGAGCTTCATAAACATCACTCTGTCAGACACTCTCTTCACGTCTAAAACACTTGTGGCATATTGTTCGTTTAGTATAACCCCTACCCCATTTCTCCTGCCATCCACACCAAGATAGAACAATTTGAACCCGTTTCCTAAACACCTGGCCTTACTTCCCTTCCATCTGGTCTCTTGCACGCACAACATATCAACCTTCCTTCTCTCCATCATATCAGCTAGCTCTCTTCCTATACCAGTCATACTGCTAACATTCAAAGTTCTTACCTTCACTGCTACACTCCTAACCTTCCTCCTCACTTCCTGCCTTCGGGTATGCCTTCACCCTCCTCTTCTCCTTTGGCCATCAGTAGCCCAATTTCCGCCAGCACCCTGTTGGCTAACAGTACTGGTGTGGTCATTGTTAACCTGGGCCTCGACTGATCCGGTATGGAAATATAAAATTTTCACGCCATAAGTTATGTGGCAGAATTTTTACGCCGGATGCCCTTCCTGACGCAACCCTCTCCATTTATCTGGGCTTGGGACCAGCACAAAGAAATGCACTGGCTTGTGCATCCCCAGTGGCTGGGTGTTTTATATATATATATATATATATATATATATATATATATATATATATATATATCTATATATATATATATATATATATATATATATATATATATATATATATATATATATATATACATATTATAGATAAAGAGATATTTATTCATGTGCATATTGACATTTAGTAAATGGGATAGTCTAAATTGGTTGCATTTGTTCATAGCGGAGGTCTGGGAAAAAAAAACTCCAGTGCAAAACATATAATAATCATGCAATGTACAAAGTAAATACAAACACTGAGAGATATCTATATTTTTATCTTTTTATATCTATCTATATATAAATGCACACACACACACACACACACACACACACACACACACACACACACACACACACACACACACACACACACACACACACATATAGACAGTGCATATAAAAAGTGTACACACCCCTGTTAAAATGCCAGGTATTTGTGATATAAAAAATGAGTCCACAATAAATCATTTCAAAACTTTTCCCACCTTTAATGTGACCTATAACCTGTACAATTCAACTGAAAAACAAACAAACAAATCTGTTAGGGGGAAAAATATAAAAAATAAAAAACGTACAATAAGCTGGTTGCATAAAGTGCACACCCTTAAACCTTTTGATTTAATTACAGCATTCAGTCTTTTTGGGTACACACCTGCCATCCATTAAAGAGATTCTGATTATCCCCAAATAAAGTTCAGCTGTCCTAGTTGGATTTTCCTGACATTTACTCAGTTGCCTGCTACAGCAAAAGCCATAGTTCACAGAGAGCTTACAAATCATCAAAGGGATCTCATTGTTGAAAGGTATCAGTCAGGAGAAGGGTACAAAAACATTCCACAGCATTACATACACCATGAAACACAGTGAAGACAGTCATCAAAAAGTTGAGAAAATATGGGACAACAGTGACATTGCAAAGAACTGGACATCCCTGCAAAATTGATGAAAAGACAAGACAAAAACTGGTCAGGGAGGCTGCCAAGAGACCTACAGCAACACTGAAGGAGCTGCAGGAATTTCTGGCAAGTACTGGTTGTGTATTACATGTGACAACAATCTTCCTTATTTTCCATATGTCTGGCCTATGGGGTAGGGTTGCAAGATGGAAGCCTTTTCTTAAACAGAAAACATCCAGGCCTGGCTAAAATTTGCAAAACAATACATCAAGTCTCCCAAAAGCATGTGGAAAAATGTGTTATGGTCTGATGAGACCAAGGTTGAACTTCTTGGCCACAATTCCAAAAGGGACGTTTGGTACAAAAATAACACTTTGCATCACCAAAAGAACACCATCCCCACCGTGAAGCATGGTGGTGGCAGTATCATGCTTTGGAGTTGCTTTTCTTCAGCTGGAACTGAGGCTTCAGTCAAGGTGGAGGGAATTATGAACACCTCCAAATACCAGTCACTTTTGGCCCAAAACCTTCAAGCATCTGCTAGAAAGCTGAAGATGAAGAGGAATGTCACCTTTCAGCACGACAATGACCCCAAGCATACATCCAAATCAACAAAAGAATGACGTTTTGGAATGACCCAGCCAGAGCCCAGACCTAAATCCATTAGAAAATCTATGGGGTGACCTGAACAGAGCTATGCATAAGAGATGCCCTTGCAATCTGACAGATTTGGAGCTCTTTTGCAAGGAAGCGTGGGCCAATATTGCCAAGTCAAGATGTGCCATGCTGATAGACTCCTACCCAAGAAGACTGAATGCTGTAATTAAATCAAAAGGTGCTTCAACAAAGTATTAGTTTAAGAGTGTACATATTTTTGCAACCAGCTTATTGTACCTTTTTTATTTCTTATATTTTCCCATAACAGATTTGTTTGTTTTTCAGTTGACTTGCACAGGTTATAGGTCACATTAAAAGTGAGAAACATTTTGACATGATTTATTGTGGTGTCATTTTTTATATCACAAAAACCTGGCATTTTAACTGGGGTGTATAAACTTTTTATATCCACTGTATATATATATATATATATATATATATATATATATATATATATATATATATATATATATATATATATGGTTCCCTATCAGAAGCCTGAAACACTATAAGCCTGAAAATCAAAATCCTGAAACCAAAAGCCTGAAAATTCAAAATCCCGAAAACCCAAAATCCTGAAACTCAAAATCCTGAAAACACAAAATGGACATACTGACGTCATTGTGGCTTTGCTATTGTTAGCCCTGTGGTGTTAGGTCATGCGTTGGGTTCAGGTAAGTGTGCGGTTGGTTTTCTGTTAGGGTTAGGGGCGGTTTAAGTGAGTTAGGGTTAGGGCGCAGGTTAGGCATGTATGCAATAGTGACAAATATTGGGGTCAGGGGCAGTTTAAGTGAGTTAGGGTTAGGGCGCGGGTCAGGTGATTGTGCGATAGTGACGGACCTTAGGGTTAGGGTTAGGGTCAGGGTCAGTTGGTAGATATTAGTGTCTTTATAGTGACATATTAGCATTATTTGTGTTTTCAGGATTTTGAGTTTCAGGATTTTGGGTTTTCGGGATTTTGAATTTTCAGGATTTTGATTTTCAGGCTTATAGTGTTTCAGGCTTCTGATAGGGAACCATATATATATAGAGTGAGTGAGACAATTAAAATAACTTATCATTTGCTTACAATATCACATGCACTAGTCATGTGGACAATTAAGCGACAAGTTCCTCTGCTGGCATTTCTAAAGAGAAATACATTAACACTAGCAGTGTTTACTCTCTGATAGTGTTAATATTGTTTCATGTTCTGAGTCATTGTACCAATGACCTTAACGTGATTTTTTTAAAGACAAATGAGTCAAGTTTCTTCTCTGAAGCTGTCCAAATTATTAACCAACTGGCAGCAAGTAACAGCAGTTCCAATCAGAGGGGATCAAGAGGGGGCGGGAGGTAAGTAACACCATGTACCAAAGGCAGCGATGGAACAACAATATCAAAATCTGTATTACAACATGAAATACAAACATAAACATTGTCTAGCTATGAAGTTACGGTAGTTATCAAAAACTATTTTTCATCAGAGTGAATTCAGAACATTTTTTAGAACTATATGAATTTCATTCTTGCAGATGACATTGTGATCTGTAGTGAGAGTAGGGAATAGGTTGAGGAGACCCTGGAGAGGTGGAGATATGCTCTAGAGAGAAGAGGAATGAAGGTCAGCAGGACTAAGACAGAATATATGTGTGCGAATGAGAGTGAAGATAGAGGAATGGTGAGGATGCAGGGAATAGAGGTGGTGAAGGTGGATGAGTTTAAATACTTGGGATCAACAGTTCAGAGTAATGGTGAGTGTGGAAGAGAGAAGAAGAAGGGAGTACAGGCAGGATGAAGTGGGTGGAGAAGAGTGTCAGGAGTGATTTGTGACAGACGAGTACCAGTAAGAGTGAAAGGGAAGGTCTACAAGAGGGTAATGAGACCAGCTATGTTATGTGGGTTGGAGACAGTGGCATTGACAAAAAGGCAGGAGTCAGAGCTTGACATGGCAGAGTTGAAGATGTTAAGATTTGCACTGGGTGTGATGAGGATGGATAGGATTAGGAATAAGTATATTAGAGGGTCAGCCCAGGTTGAAAAGTTTGGAGACAAAGCCAGGGAGGCAAGATTATGTTGGTTTGGACATGTGCTGAGGAGGGATGCAGAGTATATTGTGAAAAAGATGCTAAGGGTGAAGCTGCCAGGTAACAGAAAAAGAGAAAGGCCTAAGATAAGGTTTATGGATGTGGTGAGAGAGGACATTCAGTTGGTTGGTGTGACAGAGCAAGATGCAGAGGACAGGAAGAAATGGAAACAGTTGATCTGCTGTGGCGACCCCTAAAGGGAGCAGCCAAAAGAAGAAGATACGAATTTCATTCTTGCATTTGTTGCAATATTTCATTTTAAAATCCTAACTCTGTTAAAAATTAAATTTGATAAAAATGCCTGACAATAAATTAATCAGATAAGTATTAATTATATTCAAATTTCATGCCAACAATCATCCTAGAGTTGCTTTTTTAACTAAACCTTGTGAAATTGAACATGCATATTGTAGTAAGTTAAGACATTATGATGAATTTATTTTGCAATAAGAGAATTTTTCATAGTTTTTCATAGTAGCTGTGTGTAAATTCAAGTATTACTAGTCAGGCAGATAAGGGATACACTGTTGCACAGTAGGATGGGACATTTGTTGAATGGCATGAATTTTAGAGACTACCAATAGGTTCATAGGTTCATAGGTTCATACTAGGCTATCTGCCCTAGGGCATTTATAAGCCTAGCCAGAGTGTGTTTGGCTTTCGCCACCCATTTTAAATTAATTTTGCTATGCCCTTTTTCGAGGTTAGTATACTGTGCCTCTGTCTAACAGTGACACAGAAGTGATACCCGGGGTAAACCTATGATCTCCCATCCACTCATCAAGATTCCTCTTGAAGAGAGTCAATGAGGGACACTGCCTAACCTGGACTGGGATTTTATTCCAGAGTGAAGGGAGCCTCTGGGTTATGAATCTGTCCCTCCAGCATGTCCTATTTATTTCAGTGCTGTGGTTCAAGTCATTCGAGTGCGTAGCTCGATAGGATTTGGATTTTCTGAGGTGCAGCATGCCCATTAATTCCGGGCTGGACATGGCTTTATACGTCAGGCACAGATCGCCTCTGAGCAGGCGGTATGCCACTGAGTAGAGCTGGAGTTTCTTTAACCGGGCAGCATATGGCATCTGTTTGAGCCCTTTGATCCTCTTGGTGAGGTACTTTTGGGGTCTTTCCAGTTGCTGCAGGTGTCTGGTAAGGTACATCCCAAAAGGGGCATTGTACTCAATTATGGGCATGATGAGGGATGAGTAAAGAGGCACGATGACCTCCCCTGATCTAGATGTGAATCCCTTCATGATTAGGTGGGCTATATAAAATGTTTTTCTAACCACTTTGGCCACGTGGTTGTCAAATGAGAGATTGCTATCAACTTGGGTCCTCAGGTCCCTAATTACTTCTTCTGTACTTAATGGATTACCACCTATGTGGTAATTTGTGGGCACTTTGTTTTTGCCAAAGGGGATGACTATACACTTTTTGGCGTTTAGCTTGAGGCCATGGCTCCGGCACCAGTTGTCTGTTTCTATGAGGCCCTTTTGGAGGATGCTTATGTCGGCTGGAGAATCGATTATGGCGCCCAGTTTGCTGTCATCTGCGAACTTGTTCAGCCACAGTCCTTCCATGTTGGCCTGTACCTCCGAGAAATATATACCGAACAAGAGAGGTCCCAGGACTGAGCCTTGTGGGACACCACTTGTAACTGGTTTGGAGTCTGACATGGCTCCAGCAATTCTAACCATGTGGGTTCTGTCCTTGAGCCAGTTTGCAACCCATCTAGTGACATAGGGGTTTATATTTAAGCTGGTGAGCTTATCTATAATGCCCGAGTGGGGTATTGTATCGAAGACTTTTGCGAGGTCCAGGTAGGCTGTGTGGACCACCTTCCCCTCGTCAATGGCCTTGGTGACTGTTTCAAAGAAATTGACCAGGTTTAAGAGGCAGGATCTGCCCTTAACAAAGCCAAACTGGGTAGGATCCAGTGTCTGTAGGTCCCCAATATCTTTATTTATGAGGTCCATGATGATCCTTTCCACAGCTTTGCAGACCAAGCTAGTCAGGCTTATGGGGCGATAGTTTCCAGGATCCATTGATGCACCACCTTTGTGGAGAGGGACCACTGTTGCTGTACACCACTCTTTGGGTACAATGCATGCTCAATGTTTTCCTTATGTATTTGGGATGTTGAACATGGAATTAAATAAATACTTTGGAATTAAATATACATGGCACCAAAGGTTCTTTGGGATACCCAAGACACATAGGAAAGTTCAGTGTATACCTTTCTGTCTCATTGTTATGAGACAGTATTGTGTAACTGGAACCATTACTAATTTTCTGAATTTAACACTGAAACCCATAGTTGGGCAAGCATCATGAACTAGTACTCATCATGAAAGATTAGATAGTATATGATAGGTTTTGAGTACGTTTATCTCATTAGATCAATGCAGAACAGAAACACTTGTAACACTGTCTGAATCTGTGTCACTTAGTAACATATTTTATTTTAGTGGTTGATAATACTTACTATTAATGAGTACCTCCACTGGGGCATTGATGGCCTGATCATTTGCCTGTAGTTTTCTGTTACAAGGATGCCTATAGTCTGTTCATTTACATAAATTCAGAGTTAAACATATTTTTTGGCCGATAGATTGACAGTTTATTTTGATATGGAAGGACAGACTGACTTCATGACTGAAGTCTGTAAATATTTTTATTGTAAAACACAACAAACAGTTTAGAACCAGTGGCATAAAAATTTTGCTAATCATATAGAATTTTAACAACAGCACATCAGCAACATAATAACTATTTAAGAAATTTGCAGCTGTCAGAAGGTTAGGTTAACATTTAAAAAGAAGAGAGAAAAAAGACAGTACATAAAGTACGTTCTATTGAAAGTGTGAGTTACACTATACCTTTATTTGAGGCAATCCATACTCAATTATCAACTCACAGCAAATCGAACAGTGAATGTGAACCAAAACCACAGAGGCCTGAAGGTTCTCAATGGTTCCCTGATAATATTCCTGTTCAAATATCATGCTTTACAGAGGATCTACTGTCCCGGGTTGAAAGAGATGCTGGCAACTTGCATTCAGAGGCAATATAAAGCCTAGTTATAACAGACACTGGAAACAACCACAGTGTCTTTACAGAAGTTAATTTAGGCTAGGAGGAGTAATTTTCCAGTATTCAGACTGCAGCCTTAACTGTAAGAGCCGCACCAAGGACTCACATTGCTAAATCAGCTGTACCAAGGACTCCCTTTGCTAAATCAGCTGTACCAAGGACTCCCATTGTTAAAACAGTTGCACCAAGGACTCCCTTTGCTAAATCAGCTGTACCAAGGACTCCCATTGTTAAATCAGCTGTACCAAGGACTCCCATTGTTAAATCAGCTGTACCAAGGACTCCCATTGCTAAATTAGCTGTACCAAGGACTCCCATTACTAAATCAGCTGTACCAAGGACTCCCATTGCTGAACTAGCTGCAGCTGTACCAATGACTCCCATTACTAAATCAACCATACCAAAGTCTCCCATTACTAAATCAGCTGTACCAAGGACTCCCATTGCTAAATCAGCTGTACCAAGGATTCCCATTGTTAAATCAGCTGCACCAAGGACTCCCATTGTTAAATCAGCTGTACCAAGGACTCCCATTGTTAAATCAGCTGTATCAGAGACCCCCATTACTACATTAGCTGTACCAGGGACTCCCATTACTAAATCAGCTGTACCAAGCACTCCCATTGCTAAATTAGCCATACCAAGGACTACCATTACTAAATCAGCCATACCAATGACTCCCATTACTAAATCAGCTGTACCAAGGACTCCCATTGCTAAATCAGCTGTACCAAGGACTCCCATTGTTAAATCAGCTGTAGTCACCCATAATCTCCTGACTCAATGACATCCCTAAAACTTGTGAACTTTTTCTTCTGCTGGCATGGGCATTCTGGGCAAGTACCTAACTTACAATATCCTTTCTCAGTCATGTGAGTTGGGGTCCAAAAAAAATAATTTCAGCTGATGCGTCAAACGTCTGGTTGTCAGAGATAGATTCTATAGGGTATTAATTTGCACACAGAAGTTTGAGTGGGTATCATTCTGAACAAATCTAAAGACATGTCCATTGAGCATTTGTTCATCACTTCATTAACTGGCTTAGCAAAATAATAAATATATGTAATGGAATCTGTAAATATTTAATGTTACTAGAATCTGTTGACATTGGTGTAGAAATCTTCCATTGCTGAAATAGACTTTTTGGATGTTACTGTACATAAAAATGGTGTGACATTCTAAGCAAGATTACTTAGAAAGGATATTGTTAATTTTTTTCCCTTGGATGGCACATCCATATCAAAAATAATGTCCCCTAGGGATACCTTCTCAAAGCAGCTCATAACACCTCTGACTTTAGTTCTTTAGAAATCAATAAAATAGAAACAAGGTTTATAAACAGAGGTTGCATAGAAAAGCTAATGTATAATGTTAATGCTATAAGTTTTACAACAGTATTTTCAGACTTTGGTCTCTTTTATAAAGAACATTTCTAGAGGGAGACAAAGTACTTATAGACAAAAGTCATGTAACTCTAGAGAGTTCAGATTTGTGTCTATCTGTTTCTTATTCATTGAACATGTTAGGAATAATTACCTATTTTACTTTTTAACAACAGTGTGACTGGGATAGTAGGTGCTGGCCCAGAATTCATTGCATAATAAGTAGAATCTTGAAACTATTTTTAAATCCAAATGGTTTGAGACCATGATTATTGTTCTTGCATATAATGTAACAGAACTAATAGTGTCATACAGCCTGAATCTGAACAAATATTCAATTATCAAAGTTATGGCAATTGCAAATATTAGGGTCTAGTTTATGTTATCAGCTGTTATTTGTTATTTTGGTCGTTTTATATGGGGAAAACTAAAAGGTCATTACGTATTAAGATATTAAAAATAGGTAAGGCTCATAAAGAAAGAGAATTTGAATAATGCCTCGCTGCTTTATTATCCCATTCGTTAGTGAGTGGAGAGAAAGAGACTATTTTTATATGATTACAGCTTTTTGTGCAACTAATAACTTTTCTACAAGAACTACAACACATAACTTTGCAGAGAACTTTGGGTACTTACTGTGTATTCTTTAAATTTCTTTGTTTAATTCATACAAAAATCCTGCTAAACTGGTCAATGGTTTGTGGTACTCATTTATTATTCACTGGCTTAGTTCAAAGTAACACTTGCAGTGTCTCTACTTTTTGTGATGAGCTTGCTTAAATAAACATACAGGTGCCTGATGTTATTTAACTGTAGATATACAGACATTTCATCTGAGAATTAAATATACAGTACCTCACCACTGACCTTGGAGATCACAGCTAGTGCACTATATTTTAGGCTTACTAAGTGACATCCAGAAAAGTTTTATCCTGAAAATGGTCACACTGCATCTGCCTTACACTGTTGACTTAGATGTAAATCCAGTTGTTACCCTTCAAAGATAATACAGAAGGATTTGCCTTGGGTGAGTTGGGGTTCTCATACAGTCAACGTGTTCATCCTGACATTTCTATATAACATTTACATTCATGAAAGTAATAATGAGCATGACATGCAAGGTGATATTCCAGTTATTGTATGCACCATTACCTTTCCTGATGCTCAGCATGTGGAAACATCTGCAACACTGCATTGTAAAGATCCTTCTGTTCTTCAGCTACCACTTCCTTTAACTTAATTTCCAGTACATATCCTTTTCCATATTTACTCTTCAGGTGTTGAATTGAACCGATGCACCTTTAAAATATATGGAAAAAAATAAAATAATATATATTAAGGAAGAGAAAAAAATAAGTTATTCCCTTCCTTATGCACTTATTAATCAAACTTGAAAGCACACACACACACACACACACACACACACACACACACACACACACACACACACACAAACATGCAATCTTTAGTAGCATATTAGATACTACTTTCTCTATATGGAGTACCAGCTGAGATATTATGGATGACATTTAACTTGAAATTATTGCCAAAAATGGTTTAGAAATTAAAATGTGTCAAAGGAAAAATATACTTTAAAAATGATCAATACACGGTAGGTTCAGGTTAAGGCAATAATCTTGCAGCAAGGAGACAAAAACGTGCTAATACAGAGTTTGTCTGACTAGAATCAGGAAATGCAAGCATTTTTATGCATTTTCTAATAAGACATTGCCTACCAAGCTGACGTAGCAAATCACAAGTTTTAACATCATCATTACATAGCAGTTGTTTTCGTGATTTTCTGCTTGTACTATCAATTTTTGTGAGAAACTTCCTAAGAAAAACAACGTGGCCTTGGCTACCACCGGTTAGGAATATGCAATGTTACCATTCAAGGTACTATGGCTAATTTGAGCACAAAGCGAGTATATTTTGCAGTTCATTTCTCTAACAGTCCTTTGTCTATGTTATCTCTAAACTTCTGCAGCTGCACATGTTCTCATACTTCGAACAGAGCTGATAAAATCATTACATTACAGAATATAGCATTGTTCATTCATTTCTTCCTGACCTAGCCGATAATCACCTGCTTCTGAAGTACATTTCCAAAAGGCATAAACATGAATATTGCTGTGCTAGCAATTACTAGGTCAGAGGGCATCTTGCAAGTTTCAGAAAGCACAGTGCAGTTTCAAAAGCATCTTTTAGTCTCATATGAAATTCAGCTGTATATAAAAATAGTGTATATAAAATAGAATGAAAAACATGTTAACTTATTTAGTTTCTAATTAGCATTAAGCACACACATTAATACATATTTTTCATATATATATATACTTGCCAAGAAGTGTAGAAATACACAAAGATAATTCATTCACTATATACAAAACTAGAATCCATCTAGCCATTATCAACCCCTTTTCCCATTTTGCACATGGGGTTGGGGTGTCACTTCAGCAGAGACAGTCATCTTGAGCCAAGGTTTACACCGCTGGGTGGCTAGCCCTGCTGCAGCAGTTCATTCGTATACAAAACTAGAATGATGTACTGTAAGTTGAAGCTTGCATTCAAGATAGTATATATTCTGATTGTTGCAACTATCTTATCTGGTGTTTTTTCAACACAGTCTGTCTGACTGTTGAAGAGTCTGCTTTAACTCCTGAACTGCTGTTGTCAACATGTGATATGTGACAAAATCATGACTATGGAGGGTTGAATCCCACCACTGATTCCAGTTAACCTAAAAAGGACAGTTTGGAATTATTTAGTTTACTGGGATAGTCCAAATAGGCAACAAGGTAACCCCTTTTCAGTGCAGACCTATTGAGAAATGTTCCAATACAAAATATATTACTAATATGAAAAATACATGTGTTAAAACCATTATTAGAAATTTCAAAATTACAAAATATGAACTATAGGATGAAGGCAGTACAATTAGTTTTGTATAATAATAAGTTGTAAAAGGTATATATATATACCATGGACAATATTTAAGATCTGTTATGTATGAAAGACATTCTTTAGGAGTAGTGTGTGGAATTACACAACATTCAGAGCAAAATTCTATACAATAATTACTTTTGCAAAAAGAAATAGTACAATTTACATGGGAGGTATATGTATTATAAAAATATTGTGATATTGGAATGGTAGTTTAAGAATACAGAGAAAGAAATATATGCCTTCATGGTAAATGATAGATATATACTGCTGCCTTGCATAGTGGGCAACAGCTGTCACTCTCAAATAAGTTTTACACTGTACAGATACAGATCAGAGATATAATCACAAGCTCATTAGTATTTCATCCATCTCAGACTGAGCACAATGCCTTCCAGTAGACTTTTATCAACCATAATTAGTTGAACAAAATTATCTTAGAAATGTATTCACAAATACTCGATGACACAGACACACACATGCATACATGCACACACACACACACACACACACACACACACACACACACACACACACACACACACACACACACACACAGAGAAAATGTTTTCAAGAATGGGAGAGTAAATGTTAACTACAGCAGCAACAGTCCCTGGGATTCAATATAGCAATAACCCACGCCTGGGTGTGGGTAATGCTGGATTTACCCACGGTTGGCATGGTTTACCAAACAAAGACAACCGTGGGTAAATCCACCATTACCCACACCCAGAAGTGGTTATTATTATTAATGACATTATTTAAGAAAAGAAATAATTACTTTTCTTAAATAATGGCATTGTATAATGCCTCTTTGCTGCCCTTCCGCAGCTGTCTGGTGTTCCGCGGCAGTTCTGATGTACTGCGCATGCCTACGCAGTACATCAGAGCTGTGGGCAAAAGCAACGGAGAACGCAAGATCTCCGTTGCTTGTCTCGCTATGTTAAATGGGTCAAACATAGCGAGACAGCTTTAAAATAAGCAACGGAGATCTCCGTTGCTTATTTTAAAGCTGTCTCGCTATGTTAAACTCATTTAACATAGCGAGACAGGTTTAAAAAAAGCAACGGAGATCGCAAGATCTCCGTTGCTTTTTTACACACTGTGTCGCTATGTTAAAGGAGTTTAACATAGCGAGACAGGTTTAAAAAAAGCAACGGAGATCTCCGTTGCTTTTTTTTAAACCTGTGTCGCTATGTTAAACTCTTTTAACATAGCGAGACAGTGTTTTATACTAACGGAAAAAGTCCGGGCGACCGGACCTTTTTCCGTTAGTATATTGAGGGATTTACAACGGGCACGTTGGTTGGGCTGGCCAATCAGCGTGCATGTTTTAAAGTAGGCATTGTATAATAAATTATAATTTCCATGCAGGAACAGTGTAGCCATTCCTGCACAGAATATGGCCACCGAGCGATCCAGTAAACTAGTGTTTTGATGTGCATGAGTCTGCCTACACTGTTATTGCATGGAAACCAGTGCAGAATGGTAATTACCTCATTTGCTGGTGAAAACCATGCAAATGAGGTGAATTAGTGATTCAGCAAGCAGGCAGGTATCTGTACAAGGATTTCTGCAAATAACAAAATGGAGACATGACAGCTCTAAAAAAGCATGTATTATAGTCTTTAAGCATGCCATTGGCCAAATATATGGCCATTTTCATGGAAAAGTGCTTAAGTTTTATAAAAATCAAAGTTATTTTTTTTGGCCTATCTTGGCCATTTAAGCATAGGGCAGTGGCACTCAAATGGGATTGTGCCAAAAAAAACAATGTGAAAACTCAACTTTAAGGGAAATCTGCATTTTACTATTATAGTCTATAGCATGTGGAATCAAAATAATACCAGGGAACAGTGGTTGTCAAAGGGAAAGGCTCTGTGGTAGTGCAGTAACTATGGAATAAGGCAGTGGGGTATGTAAATGAGGGGAAATCTACTGAATCACAAAAATCTTCTAAGTGCCAAACTGCACCTACCCGTGTAGGTGCTATAGCACAATCGTGTAACTAGGAGAAGCAACAGACATGAAAAGGGGGGTGTCAGGCATGTTGTAAGCACATTGGAGCCCTATGAAATGAAGAGTGTGTTCACGTCCAGAGAGGGTCATTTCTTCATGTTTACATTAGCTAAATGTGTATACACAGTGAGTAACAGGTCTAAAACAAAACAACCCCCCCTCCAGAAAAAGCATGACTGTTTACATTTGAGCACTGGGTTTGCATGGCACACCTTGGGGCTTAAAAGGGGAGGAAACAGAAAGGGAAAAAAGACAAAAAAGGAAAATAGCAGAATAAAAGCAATCAAGAACTAATTACATAGCTAGCAGGTGGAATGCATCATAGTCAGCCAATCATACAGGCAGCATCTGCAGCACAATAGTATAAACTATGGCAATACCTTACAGTCTGTTTTTTCCCACAAACTTTGCACCATTGGTGTAGACATGCGAGGGAATTTTAACTGGAAAACGTTTAGGGGCTGCCATTGCTTTGATCCATCAGTATGTGCTAGAGGCTGAGGGTGGAGAGGAGGATAATGCTGACAACCACCACAGACCGAGGAGGAGGAGAAGAGTGTTCAGACCCAGGGTAACTTACCAGGGGCTGCATGATCTGGAGAGATAGTAGAGTGCTACAAGGTGGACAGAGACATACTTCAACAAATCACTGAGCTGTGCTGCTCTCAACTCAGATGTAGAGCTAACAGAGGGGAACCGATTCCAGTGGATACAAGGTATGTGTAGCCTTAAGTATTCAGGCTACAGGTACTTTCCAAAGACATACTGTGGACATCATGGGGGTCTCACAGGCGTCTGCATCCTGGGCACTCCACCAGTTCCTGGATGCCATGCTACCACATGCCGGTGAGCGCATTTACTTCCCCAACACCCATGAGGAGAGGAACCAGCAATATGCGTCTCTTTCACCATGTAGCAGAATACCCGGAAGTACTGGGTGCCATAGACTACACACACATCCACATCAAACAACCACCCGGTGAACAGGGTAGGGTCTACATAAACCACAAGGGATTCCCCTCAATCAACTGCCAGATCATGTGCAATGCTTAGGGCATTATCATGAATGTGTGTGCTGGCAGCCCTGGAAGCTATCACGACTCCCACATCTGGCATTCATCACAGCTGTACCAGGCATTTGCCAGTATGGGGCATCCCATATGGCCATCTGGTGGTTGGATGCTGACTATGCACTGGAGCCATGGATGATGACATCTATCAGAAATGCACACACACACCCTCACACACTCACAAACCAGGATCATTATAGAGTGTGTGGTTGGGATGCTCAGGTCACAGTTCCACTGCCTTGACATATCTGGTGGAGCCTTGCAGTACTCTCCAGCCACATGTGCACCCATGTTCATAGTATGTGCTATGCTACACTATATGATCCTGCTGAACAGCTGCAGCAGGAACAGCACAGGGAAGGGGCACACAGCCCACCATCATTGCCAAGGTCCCCACAGGCACAGAGGGACTCGGAGGAGGAGGCCCATGAGCCTGCTCCTGTAGGCAGATGGAGGCATGCCCAGTATGCTCAGGCCTTGGCAAAGAGGCAACACATAGCACACACACTGACATTGTATGGATCCCAGGGACGGACACCTCTCTCTGACTCGTGCACACAGTAAAATGGACAATACACACATCACATTACCTGTAACTTAACATGTATAGGCAGTGTACTGTGTGCATCCAACATAGTCAACCCTCAAGCACCATCCTCACAACTGCCGCAAGCACAAGGTAAGTCAGTCTTCTTAACAATAATTGGATTAGTATGTTCTGCTAGCATATCTATGGTAATGCTGCATGCATGCAAGAGAATGGGGTGGCCTACTGGGATGGCAGCACACAACTGACAGCTATATGGGACACAAGGAGCTGTCTGGCCAAAACTGGCCTCCACACACTATGCAGTAGTACCCAAGGTGGCACATCCCACTGCAGTATATGTGTGGGGACAACCAACTGGGGGGTCATAGGTCACAGGCATGGATGTCAGTGTGTGTGTATGTCCCATACCCAGCCCTCACACCCACACAGCAAGTCAGCTGCAGAAAACCACAGAGAAATGTCTGGTAAAGGCGCACAAGTGGTGGCAATGTTGAATTATCCTCCTACAGACTCACACAGTGATAGCACAGCAGGGCCTGCAGTTGCAGTAAGGCTATGAAGGGTAAGAAGTCTGAAACTTAAATGTATGCCATTACAATCTGACCTGTGCTCTTTACTGATATGTCTCTAGTCCCCAAGACAGGGGACAATAGTTGGGTAAATGAAATCAAAATGTAAAGCAAATATCAGCACAGTCTGTGCAAATGTGTACAGTTGACAAGTGTGCCCCCCCATATACCCACACAAATGCAGTAACATGTATGTTTGCAGGGAAATAGCAGCATAGCACACATTTGCAGGGCTGTACTAATACACATGAAAACATGTTGCCTGTCCACTATATGCAGGGGTCAATGAGCTATGTGTATGTGTGGTTAATACTGTCTGGATCTGGTCAGCATGCTCTCCTGGCAGTCATCTTGTAGTGCCCTATGTATAGTGCTGTCTTTGACAGGGCCATGTGCAGATAGCAGTGCCACCTTTTATGCATGTCAGTGACAACCACTGCTCTGTCACTGACATACCTGGAAGTCACAGTGCTATGTGGAATATACTACACATATAAGGGACATCTTGAAGGATGTGTAGCTGAGGTGCCAAGGCTTTTGTGAATATAAGTGCCTTTTGGTACTGTTGCCAGTAGTTTTTCTCAATAATCATTTTTTTCCTATGTTTGCTTTTACATATAATGGACATGCCTGCACAGTAGAATGCACTCTGTACCCACACCCATAACTTCCAATCTCTGACAGCAAGATGTCTGGACAAGGGCAGAAATAAAAGTGGAACAAAGCCACAATGTGTTGTAAATATCGCCCTTACATACTGAGAAAGTTGGTAGGGTGAAGGGTTTGCAGTAGTGGGAACTGTCTGAAGGTCATGTAGTCTGAAACAGTAATGTCTGTCATTATTTTGCAACATCACTCTTCAATTATATGTAACTAACTTGCCATAAAAATAGAAGTTTACGTAGACAGGATGAAACCTCTAGCCAAACATCTGGACAACCTGTCAAAAAATGTACAGGTGAGAAGTATGCCCACACAAGGATATGACATCTCAGGTTAGAAAGATACCATACAAGCAGGAGATCCCCAGCCAGTATATCACCAGGTTACCAGACTGTTTACACAAAACATCATTACTAAACTGTCTGTAGCCACAACTTACAAATGGCCTTGCTGGGCAACAATGTACATAGCTGCCCTCATAATATTGGTCTATGCATCATAGAACTAGTATTCCTGTGGTAAAGCACTGTGATGATCTGAGGATATCTGGCACTAGGTAATGACACAATACATTGCAGTGTCAGAAAATGTCTGCTAAACAAACACAGTACCCTGAGGAAAGTCCTTCTGTACTCCTGAGAGATATGGCTGTAGCACACAAAACCTTGGACTGGAGTACACCTATCTCTGGAATGGAGATCCACTCTAACTATAGAAGGTCACACTGGGCATGCTCCTACACTTAAAGAATCACAGGACATGTTGGAACCCACATCGGAATATATGACTGTATTGTGTATATATGTATGTGCATACAGACAGCTATGTACACCTCAACTGTCCCCACACACACACACACACACACACACACACACACACACACACACACACACACACACACACACACACACACACACACACACACACACACACACACACACGCACACACAAACACACACACACACATCACGTAGGATTTCCCTCAGCTAGTTGTAGGTGGCCCATATGTGATATATCTGCATCTGTTGCTTGAGGTACACACACACACACATATATATGGGCAAAAGAAAACATATGTCAAGCATACACGCACATAGATGTGGGGAAGTGAGAGACAGAAAGTGATATATATATATATATATATAGAGAGAGAGAGAGACACAGGGGGACACAGACAGAGTGAGACACACACAAGGATACCCTGAATGGCATACGGTGATGCCCTGCTCTGGACAGTGGCATACCAGTTGTAAACAGTTGCATGTGCCAGCAGAGACAAGCCCCATTGTGTAATAGTACTGAGGTTGGGTTTACAATATTGTGTGTGTGTGTGTGTGTGTGTGTGTGTGTGTGTGTGTGTGTGTGTGTGTGTGTGTGTGTGTGTGTGTGTGTGTGTGTGTGTGTGTGTGTGTGTGTGTGTGTCCATAAGTCTAAGTATTAGCAGACTGTTCCCACTCAGTACATTTCACATTGTCCTTCTTCACAAGCTCTGCTGCTGTCATTCACCTTAGAAGTACCATTGGACACCTATCGCCCCTATAAGTGCTGTAGCGCATGCGATAATTGTGTAACACTATAGTAGAAATGACTAGATAGGTAGGGGTTCTAATCTCAATACTGGCAGCTCTGTGTGTGTGTGTGTGTGTGTGTGTGTGTGTGTGTGTGTGTGTGTGTGTGTGTGTGTGTGTGTGTGTGTGTGTCTTTGGGTTGAGAATCATATCCAGTGTGGATTATACTATTTTGAGTTGTGTACCAGCCTGTACACATCCCATCACCCTACTTTACAAGACCTGCTGATGTCATTCACCTTAGAAGTACCTTGGGACAAGGTGAATTCATATAAGCTATGTGGTGTGTCTGATAACTGCATGACACTATAGTAGAAATAACTAGATTGATAGGTGTTTTAATTTCAATACTGGCAACTGTGTGTGTGTGTGCTTGGGTTGAGAATCATATCCTGTGTGGGTTATACCATTTTGATGTGTGTACCATCCATGCCTGTTTACCACCTCTCAATGCCATTACTTTATATAGCGTGTTAATGGCATCTGCTTCACATGCAGCATGTTAATCCATTGTACACGCCATTGCAGTTATCTCTACAAATATCTATGGAATATCTGGATGTTTGCAACTCATATGTGGTCTGTGTCCCCTAACAATGGCCATGTATGTGATATTGTTGCCAAATAGGTCAGTGTACTGACACACATGCCAGCATCAGATATTATACCTGACTGAAACATCATGCTGATACGTCTGTTACCCTACCACTTGTCCAGGCTTGTAGGAGCAATAGATGACTCCAGTTACTATTCCTGGTGGGTTATCTCGTCATCCATGAAGGCATTCACAACAGCACATGTTGTAAGAGGTAGTGGGTTATGTCCCATGCATATAATCTATGTAGGGCATGTCATGTGTATGTAGCACTATAGTATTAAAGTGGATATGTAGGTTTACTAATCTGTCCATTGCAAACTGAGTTTGTGTTACTGTATGTACATCACCTGTGTCAGTCTTTACTGTGTGTATGCAAAGGATATACCATTTTGTCTCTCTGTTCCACCCTGTGAACTCAGGAATACATACCACAAATCTGTCGTATACAGTACCATGCATACCCTCACCAGCTGCATCAAGGTTGAGTGTATGGGAAAGAAATGGCAAGGGCAACAGGTGCTGACATGTGAATCTGTTGCAGTCAATATAATGGCTAAACAGGTGAGGGACCAACTGACAGTACTCCAATAACCTGTTCCACATGCATGAGCTTGTGGTACTACATGACATGGCTCTATGTGCTTTTATTACAGTAGCAAGGGGTGTAACTATACTGTATGGGACACATGTATGCATTTACATGTCATATTAACTCACACTTCCATTTTACACCAGCCACACTACCCTACTACTAAAAATAACTTACCACATATTTTAATATGAAAATAGTATATTTAACACTGCTTTCCCATGTAAAATTGGATTGTTTGTTGTAGTACTCGAACCTTCTATGCCTGCATGAAAAGCTGGAACTCTGAGCACTACACTATCTTGGTTTGGGGATTTGAGCTGTATATTTTTATTTATCTCCTATTGGAGATAAATATTATATTATTATATTAAATGAAGAGTATTGAGGTTTTCGGCCATGTCATTGAGGACTGCTGTCATGACATAATGGCATACATTTCATTTTCAGACTTGTATCCTTCAGAACATTCATGCTAATGCACAACCTGTTTTCTATCAACTTTTTGTCTGTCCTCTGTGCAGATGAGATGACACCGGTACTCAGGTTGTGGTCGACTACACTGCAGAATGGGTCTGGGAGCCCATGCCTGTGTTCATGTAGGTTGCAGCCAGGAATAGTATCAGGCCTATGGAGACCTCTATGTGTTGCCTTTGAGAGGGCATTACAGACCTGCTTCCTGATCATGAGGGGAGGGGGGCAGGTGCTGTACATCCACATGTGTACCTATGGGGGACCGGGGAGGGTGATGTTTGCACTTCACTTGTCTGCAGCCGGATGCCTATATCTATGGCATATGGAAATGTGGTGTTATTGACCACCACTACAGAGCAGATATGTGTGTTACCTCTGGAATTGTAGACAAATGCCTGGAAGGCCTAGTGATTTGCATTGGTGGATGTATCCAGATTGCACTGAAAGACAGCCTTAGGGTACATCACCTGTGACCTTATTTGCTTGTGCAGAACAAGGTGACATGGCTTCCAGTAAGGCACCTGTTCCTTCTTGGACCCTCCTGCAATTATTTCCACCTATGATGGTAGTTGTGTATTGCTGCAGGACATGTGGAGGCAGCCCAACAACATGGGAGATAAGGCTCCAGAATTGGGTACAGATTGTATGTCATTCATGCTGTTATACACATGGAGGGTTGCTAGATTGACAGGGTTCATCTGGACATGCATTTACTGAGTGACCCGACATGCCTCTGTTATACCTCTCAATTGGCATTTTGTCCATAGACTGGCCAGAGGTCTGCCTTTTGTGTTTGGTCTGTTCCTCGAACAACGTCTGTTTTTGTGGGGCCGGTAGGATAATGTGGGGATTGTAGTCACTAACTGTTGACATCCACTGGTGTTATAGACATCATATCCTTCAGGGATGTTATGTTGCAACAAGATGTGTAACACCAGCTACTGTTTCAGTTTGGAACACCATTATGTGTGATATGTCCCTCTTTCCAGCCCCCTGTCCCCCAGTACATCATGCATTGTTCAGATGTCCTGCCCTATGAGGTGCAGAGGTATGGTATATCATTAATAACCGACTGCACTCCAGTTATCATCCCAGTGACCTAGCAGACTCCTGGCCATGGTATGCAGCACTGGCCAGGATGATGGTTCCACACCCTGGAAATTCTGTGGAAATCTGTACATATGACAGTTATGTATGTCTGCCTATTGTGAACAGACTGCCAAGATTGTGTAGTAGTGTTGTGTGTAGATGTTTGTTGGGCTGGGAAGGGAGAGCAGCAGATGTGAGTGCCATACATCCTTTACCTATCTGACTGTGCATGCTGCTATGGCTGCTGGCAGTCTATCAGGTCTGTATGCTTGTAGGGGCAGACTGTGAAATGTCCTGTTATAACTCAAGATTCCCAGTACACTGTGATTTTGGGCAGTATATGGTGGTGTAGTGTGTGACTGGTAATCAGGATATGTGGTGCAAATGTTTTTGGGTGGACATTTTTGCACCACTATCTGCTTTTCACTACAGTTCCATCCCTGTAGTGCATGCTGTATTTGAATACACATGGGTAATTGCCCAGAGCTGATGTGGGGGGAGTGTTGTGTTGGTCTTACTGTGTTTCATAAGGTGCTGGGTGACATGTTTGGCAGCTGTCAGGGGATTTCCATTCTGTTACATGACTGCGGTCATACCTCTGCACTGTCCAGAGGTCTAGACACTGTAGATGCATGGCTCATATGTTTAGTCTGTTCCCCAGACAGCTGTTGTCTTTGGCTAATCAGTAGGATACTTTGGGTAATGCAGTCAGTAAATGCTAACATCCATTGGTGTTACTGACTTCATATCCCTCAGAAAAGATATGTTAGAACAAACCTGGTAACACCAGCAGCTGTCTAAATGCATAACAGCAATATGTCCAATATAACCCTGTGTTTGGACTTCTGTCTCTCAATTATGTCAGGCTTTGTCCAGATGTCATGCACTAAGAGGTTCAGAGGTATGTAGTATCATTATTTACTGCCTTCATTCCTGCTACCATCCCAGTGATGTCATACACCCCCAGACATGTAACAAGGAAGCAGCCATAGATATGAGTCCTGTGCCTATACATTCTGTAGGAAACTACATTTGAGAAGTCTGTGGATGTCTGGCCATTGTTAACAGACGGTCAGGATTGTGTAGCAGTGTAGTGTGTATATGTTATTTGGGCTGTGTAGGGAAAGGGGTACATGTGAGTGTCATGGGCCCTTTCTATCTGACTGTGCATGCTGCTCTGGTTTCTGGTTCCCTGTCGCCTGTATATGTTTGTACGGGCAGACCGTGACATGTCCCATAACATGATTCCCACTACACTGTGACTTGGGGCAGTATATGTAGGGGTAATGTGTGAGTGGCAAATGGGATATTGTTGCTCACACAGTCATTATACTGTACTGTTCAGTTTGCTTACTGGTATGTGGCTGAGACTGTGGTGCAATTGGTTGTGGGTTTGCACTTTCACATCAGTGTCTGTTTTCCACTAGTGTTACATCCCTGTAGTGCCTGTTATATTTCAAATGCATGTGTACAGCCCCAGAGCTGGATTTGGGTAGTGTTATATCAGTCTGATTGTAGTTTGGATGTTGTTTGGTAGCTCAGTATAGTTTCCGTAGTGTTGTGTTATGTCCACATATTCGTAGGATGTCCAGTTTTCTGGCCGATATCTTTGGTCTGGTCTCCATAACTGTTGTGTATATTCCTGACACATCAGTGGGATGATGTGGGGATTAATATCGATAACTAATGAGAAGCAATTGAGTCCCAGACTTGTGATATTTCAGTTGATATATGTTAGGACATACAGTGTTACTACATCAACTTTCTCAGCTTATCTATTCACATATTTTGGATATTCCCCTATTTTCATGCCTTTGTCCCCCCACTGTGTCAGGCTTGGTCCAGATTCATTGCACTAAGGGGTTCTGAGCTTACCTCTCAACTGCCAGGATTTTCACAGACTGTCCAGATGTTTGGCCCATACTTTTGTTCTATTCCACAATTTATTTGCATTTGTCTGTTAAATCACTGTGATGATCCAAGGATTTATGTTAGTAAATAATGACATAATATTTCGGTTTCCATCCCCATATCCTTCAGTAACTGTCTGCTGAAATGCACCAGTTGCTGTAGCAAATGTCTTCGTTTCTAACAGCAATAATTGAAATATGTCCCTATATGTGCTCCATTTTCCCACCCCATTTTACAGCTTTATATATTTATATATGTATATCTTTATTATGTATCTACTTTTTTCATATATATGTTTCAACAGATATATATATATATATATATATATATATATATATATATATATATATATATATAGATAAACACATGACTGATTCCACAGAGCTTTCTCCCTAATGTTGTATGCCTGTATTGTATTGCATGATATGTTTCAAAATACAACATTAATTCCTACAACTCAGACAGTGTAGGGTCATGGGTTTGAGATTTAGGACTGATGGCTTTTTCATTAATGTTAAATTATCAGAAAGCTTTATATGTTTGTTAAAGCATTACACATTCTCACAGCTGAGATGGTGTAGTGGTATGTTGCTGTGATTGTAGAGCACAGCATCCTGGGTTCAGGACTTGGCAGGGCTGACTATTTTGTTGCTGGGTAGAAAAAGGTCTGATGGATACAGAGTGATTAAGGCACTTTTTGAGCAGTTGTAAGCAGGTTTGCATGACGCTAAGTGATGCCAAGCTATGGTTAATGAGATTTAGCTTCACTGAGCAGCGCTTATTCCCTCTTACCCCCATGCTAATTTCTTTAAAAGAAAAGATAATGCGGTGATAGGAAAGTGGTGAAAAAAAGGGCATGCAGATGGAAGTACAGTATGAAAGGTAGTTAGGGATGTGCAGGACGGGTGTAAGAAAGGTCCATAGTTGTCCATTTCTTCTATAGGAACAGCTGTGAATTTCTACAGAATTTGGAGTTCAATTTGGACACTTAAACCCCTGAGAGAGGGGTGAGGACAATAGTAATGTGTTGTCAAGCCAAATGGAGCAGATTACATGTGTCCAGTGGACATATGTGCAAAATGGACAGCTATGTATGGGGTGTAATTTTTTGGGGAACAGATGCCCTTTTTTTTTTTTTTTTAGGTGGGAGTGGGATGTTGAGGAAGGATAGTAGGTATATTTGGGGGGTAAGTTGCAGACAGCAGCAGTGTATGACACATGTGAGGGGTAAACACCTTGGACGGGGAGGGTGGTTTGGAATCAGATGCCCATGAGCCCCCATATGGTTACAGTGGGATTGAGGTCCCCACCCATGGGCAGTCACCACTGCACCATCATGGCCCCAAAGGTGGCTGTGCTGCGGGCTGGACAGGAGGGGCAGGCTGACCCTCAAGATGTGCCAGGTGGCCCTCAATCTGGTGCAGCTGTCCACCAAACTCCTTTTGGATGGAGCTACACACCAAACCCTGGACCTGGCCATGTCTGTGGTTGCTCCCGGGGGGGGGGACGGGCCCTGTCTCCTGAGGCGGTTCCACCCGAAGGTGGTGCAGGACCAGTAGATGAAGAGGCCCCGGGTTGGGTCCCAGATGTGCTGGTGCCGGTGCCACGACCAGATGATGCAGGACAGGCGGATCTGCCGGGATCTGCCTTCCCAGACATGCAATGGTGATGAGGTTTTACAAAATATGTTGGCTAGTCATGAACATCACATTTTGAGATTAGTTATAACAGCATGCATTGGTATTCCAATTGACCCCATAAAACAGATTTGAAACAGCTGCATAGAAAACAGAACACATGTCTATATGGGAACCACAGTAGACATTATAATGGCATGCAAGTTACATTGATAGCAACAGGCCACCAATGATAGTATTTGAACTGAGAACATTAATAATCAAATGATTCAATATTTGTAGAACAATAGGACACATGTCCCAACAGTAGGTTTGGAGAGAAACATAACTGTTGATCATGTGTATGAATTATTGGTACAGATAGGGTGGAGGTGAGATGTCAATTAACTGTACTGATCATTACTCTACTCATTACTCTCCAGGTTGAACACACTTTACATCTACCTATGGCCTGGGGTTGGGCAGTGGAATGTTTGTGCACAGTGTATTACTAAAGCCTTCTTAAAGCTAATACATACATTTCCTTACCTGGCAGACCTGTGGAGGAAATATCTATTAAGACTACCTGACTGTTTCTACACATATTCACATTCAAGGTTACATATGTGACACTGACAGGGGTGCCCTGCACTCATGCTGTGTGTATGTGCTACTGCCACACTCTGCCTGGAGTTCTCTCTGTCACCCTGGGTATTGGCAGAGGTGACTATAGCCATGACAGTGTGACACTTGAGGGGCATTTATCAAAAGAAACAGCTTGGTGTATGTACTTATCTTGCTGTCATTTGCAGCCTTGTGGTTGGACAGTGGAAGGTTTGTACACATTGTATTAGTACAGCCTTCTTACAGCTAATAGAAACATTTCCTTACCTGACAGACCTGTGGAGGAAATTTCTGTTAACACTACATGTTTCTATACATATTCACATATTCTTGGGTGAAATAATGCATACAACTTACTACCACTCCCGGGATTCGAACTGTGCCTGTTTGTGCAAAAAGGTACAACAGGGTTGTGTTTCATCACAGTGAGTTGTTGAGGCACTGCTGTCTTTTACTTGATTGTTTTCTGCCTAATACTCTCTTGGTTGGACAATCTGACCTTGTAATTCTGACATTCATGCATGGCAGATAATTCTTGTACTGTGTATTAATACTTTGAAATATTACAATCTGGAAAGCAATGGTTAACACAAAGTACTGCTGTAGGGGATACAGTATAATACTTTACACATTACTATTCAAGGATCAGATCTTGGTGCATGGAACATTTCATATAGTTGATCTCCTGTTTTACAGCTCCACAATCTTTGTTAGATGAGCCTCAATTAATTCATGCTGTCAGAGCCACAGTTGCTGTGCTTAACCTGTACACATTTAGATTCATACCACCACATACCACAGTATACACAACAGTCTGGGGGTTTTAGTTTTATTGACAGGTACTGACACTTTTATTGATAGATATCCTGCACATCACTATTACTCTGCTAACGTCTCATTTATTCATTACACACAGTACACATTTTAATATACTGGAAGTTGACATTCTACTACTTTCTATTTATTTGCCTTGAATACTGCAAGCTAGATTTGTAGTCACTAGCCTCCCAGTGCAGCCTTAGCAACCTGCTGGCATGGGCATCTATGTTCACAGCCCTCTCATCTGTAGCTGTACAGGAGATAAGGAAACATTTATGCATACCTATTGATGACATCCACAGGCTGGACTTTGATAAACACTAATTGATACTGATACTTACACACTTCTGGGGCATTCTGTGCCCATGCATTTTGGGTCCACTGGTCCAAGAGCTCCCTCTTCCTACACTTGAGGTCAGAAAAATGGTGCCGGACCTGCTCACCAGTTTGAGGGATGCCAGTAGCAGTTGTGAGATCACGTGTGAGATGGTCCAAGGCCTCCAGTTTGTATTGGGAGCCCTGGTACTGGCCCTGAGCAGTCTCGCCTCATGGCTTGTTTACTAGGAGTCCAACCATGACCCTGGAGTCCTGAATGCCCCAGCATTGTGCCTGAAAGCCCAATCCCTCTCCTATGCCAGCCATAGTGCCTGCAGGGATGAGCTACAACTGGTTATGGCTGTATTCCTATCTGTGAGGTTTAATTAGGGCCGAATTCCCACCCTTTGCCATCATTGGAGCATTTTGAATATGCTGAGCTAAGCTAAGCGACACACACAAACCCACTTAGATAAGGTTGGCAGTGCTTAATGGGTTAGATGTTGAGCACTGCTTACCAATGGGCAAATCGGCTTAGCTGGGCAACTTATTGCTTAGCATTTACATTTAAGCAATGCTTACACCAACTAAGCATAGCTGAGCACTACTCAGTATTGCTCAGATTTTATTTTATAGAGTATCAGGATTGTGGGACTGATTCATAATTACTGACATATTATAATTTGATGTTTATCTTCCATGACATCCCCCTATGTGCTTTTATTACATTATATTCTTGTGTGACTATACTGTATGGGGCACTTGTGTTTATATGGGGGTTTCACATCATTTTTAGACTGACACCTCACTTTTTGGACCTGCTACATTACCCTGGTTGAGAAAAAACAGTTGCTACATAAATTAAGTTTACAAAAATAATTTTAACACTACTTTCCCTTGGAAAAATAAGTTGGCTGCCTTGGTACTCGTACTGTAAATGCCTACATGTAAATCTGGGACTCTAACCACTACACTATCTCAGCTTGGAAGTTTGCATTTATCTCCTATGGGGTGTTTAAGCTATGGTAAGCGGAGGGCCATAATGCGCACACCCGCTTAGCTATGCTTAAAAATGTATATATTATTATTATATTATTATGGTGTATAAGTGAGTCTTGTGATGTTTTGACAACTCATTGAGGACTGCAATCATGAAATAATGGCATTCATTTGGCTTTCGGGCTTCTTTCCTTCAGGGACTCCTGCTAATACATATCCCTGTTTTCTATCAACTTTCTAAGTGTGTGAGGGCAATTTTTCAGATGTGCCCCTATTTCATTGTTTTTTCCACCCCATTATTTGTACATTTGTTCACATGCACTGCTGTCAGGGAATATTGGAATACATTTCCTTTCAGACTTCTACTCTTTGGTAATTCATGTTAATGGATGACCTGTTTTCTATCAACTTTCTAAGTTTAGTGGGCAATCTGTGTGTTGTCTCCCTTTTGAGGGATTTATCCCCCATTATTTGTGCATTTGCACACATTTCCTGCTTTAGCAGGTTGCAGAGGTGTCATGTGGAACTTTGGCAATGCAGTGGGTGTGTCACAGAACCTGTCACACACCCCCTGCATTGCTTTCATGCTGCCGTGTTTATTTCAATGTCCACAGACACTGAAATGATCATTTATTTCAGTTCAGTGTCTGCGGACACTGAAATACTGGCATAATATTAGAGTAAATCTCTAATATTATGCCAGATCAATTTAGAAAGAGCTGTACGGCACCTTCTGAGTGCAGGGGGTGTGTTCAGTATCTGTGCACTACTTGGACACACCCCCTGCACTCATTCACGGTTTGTGTCCGTATAGGTAGAACAACAGCTTGCCTTCATGGATATGCAAGGCGCGCTGCTGTGCTATACAGACACAGACTATTCTTGCACAGAGTTTATTGAATCTAGGGGAGTGTCTTTCCTAAGTTTTACGTTAAGCTGATACCAGCCAACTTACATTGATGAATCAAGAACACAGATTATTGTTTACTCTTGCAATAAGACAAACTTCAAATAATTGAATGGTGGCATTTATCATTTTAAAGAGTGGATGTCCACAGTTAGTTTTCCCTTTAAAATGCACATTAAAGCTAATAGGTAAACATAATTTTGTTGAAACACATAAGTAAAATCCATTTCTTTTTAAATACTTATCAAACAAAAGCCTGCACAAGAATGTGACAATAAGGCATTCAGACAGATAATAATGAGAACAAATGTGTATCATTTTATTTATTTATTTCAGTTTGTTAACTGGAAAGTCCATTGGGCCAAGGTAGCCCGTTTTCAATGGAGGCCCGAGGAGAAAAGATCCAGACAGAAAGACAATATACAATATACAATGTATTAGTACAGCATATGAGAACAACAGTTTAACATTCAATATATAGCAAGGCAAGATTTTACATATATTGAAATATATGAGCTGAGTCAATCACTTATAAGATATTAGCAAAAACAATAAATTTATGTTCATTTGTTACACTACATGTATTTAGGCAAAGGAATTTTAGAGAGATGAAATGAAGCAGTGGCAGAGATTAGAGGAGAATAGAATAGTGATAGGTATCAGGATTCAGGTAGGATGGGTACAGGAGCACTCCCAGAGGGAGTAGAGGTGAGAGTGGAGTAGGGTTTTAAAGTATGGTAGGTTAGGGGTAGTTCTAATGTAAAGGGGAAGAGAGTTTAATAATCTGGAAAGGGAGAATGATAATAAAAGTTGCCCTGGTGCATGTAAAGGCTTGTAAAGTTCTAAGTGGTTCTGATTTGTGGATCTAAGTGTTCTATGTGACTGGTGAAGTTTTAGGGAAGAGGAGAGTGATGGACGTTAGAAAGTTTGAAAATTACCTTGTGTGCTGTAGTTAGTTGAATGAAATTTAGGTAGCTTGGGAGTTCCAACCAATTTAGAGCATGTAGGGAGTTGTAATGGTGAGTAGAGGATTTGGATCCTGTGGCAAACTTTGAAATTTTGTTATAACATGAGGAAAGTTTAGATTTTAGGGATGATTGGAGGTTAGAGAGTAGAGGATCTCCACACAAAAGCGAGGGTAGGAGGTAGGTGGTAGATAGGAGTTGTCTAGAAGACAGAGAAAGTTAGCACCTGTGTCAATAAAGCATACCAAGTTTTTGATGAGTCTTTTTAATATTGGTTTGTAGGTGGATATCAAATTTTAGCTAGTCATCAATAAGAACGCCCAGAAGTTTTGTATGGGGAACTATTTCAATAGTTGTTTTGTTTAGGCTAAGTATAGAGAAAGATGCTTTGTCAGCAGCAGTATGTCTGGAAGGGGTAAAGATCATTATTTTAGATTTGGAGGCATTTAAGGCTAGGTGATTGTCAAGCATCCAGGACTCAGTGGAGGAGAAGGCTTCTTGCATAAGGTTTATTAGTAAAGGAAGAGTTTTGGCTGAGCAGATGATAGTGGAGTCGTCTGCGTATTGTACCAATTTAGCATTGGGAATCTTTTGGTGGAAATCATTTGATGAAAATGTTAAATAGTAAAGAACCCAAAATAGAGCCTTGGGGTACACCTGTTGGGGTGTGAAGGAAAGAGGAAGTGCAGTAGTTCCATTTTAAAGCTTGTTCCTTGGATGGGAGATAGCTGGAGAACCATTTGATAGACAAAGAATAGAGATTAAGATGGGAGAGTTTAGAAAGTAGAAGCACATGAGAGACAGTGTCGAAAGCTTTAGATAAGTTGAGGAGGAGCATAGAAACTATGTTCCCAGAGTCATGAGCACAGTTAATGATTTCGAGGAAGGAAAGAAGGGCAGTGGTGGTGCTATGTCCTGGTATAAACCCGTGTTGGGTAGGAGTTAGGAGTTGGTTGTCCAATAGGTAGGGTAATAGTCGGAGGTGAATACATTTTTCGAGTTATCTTAGAGACAGATGATAGGATAGCAATAGGGCGAAAGTTGGAGATTGAACAGTTTGTACCTCCTTTATGGAGGGGGATGATGAAGGCTTTTTTCCAGAGGTATGATACATAGGACTCCTGAATGGAATGATTGATTAGGATGCTGATTGGAAGGGCTATGTCATCAGCAGCTAGTTGGAGAAAGTTAGATGGAATGTCATCTGGGGCATTAGAGCAAGGTTTTAACTTTTGTAGGAGCTTTTTTATAGTGTGGGTAGGAATGAGTTTGAGAGTAAAAGGGGAGGACTTAGGGTTCATGGATGTTAAGTTTTTGTTATCAGTTAAGTTTGGGAGGATGTTGTTAGGGAAAGAAGAGGTGAGTTTGCTTATGGAGCCAATGAAAAAAGAGTTAAACTGGGTAGCTAGGTGGAGGTCTGGTGTGTCTGGGTCAGGGCAAGGGTTCTCTTTTTTGCATGGGGATAATATTGATGAAATACTATTCCAAAATTGTCTGGGGTTGGTTTTATGATTATTTTGAAGTTTAAGGTAGTAGGATTTGCGATCAGTGGCTATTTGTATTTTTACTTGATTTCGCAGTTGCTTGTATTCAGCAAGAGAGTTGGGAGTTTTGCATTTTTGGTAGTATTTCCAGATTTTATCTCGGTGATGCATAAGTAGTTTTGTGTCTTTAGTTAGCCAGGGGGCTGTTTTGGATCTGAGTCTTTTGGTTCTATTGGGGGCGAAGTGGTTAAGTATATCAGTGAAAATTCTATTGAAATGTGAGACTGCGGCATCTAAAGGGATGGACTTTAGAGGGTTTCAGTCTATCTGTTTTAAGGTATTAGAGAAAATTAGGGGGTTGAAGTTTTGCATGTTGGGTGGTAATGTGTCTGTGTTGAAAGAGGATGGTGGAGGGGGAATGGCATATGTAGGCAGGGAGATGGTCACTAAGGGAGTCTGCGAGAGTACCACTATCAGAAACTCGGTTTGTGTGGGAGACTAGTATCCAGTCAAGGATGCTACCTGTGGTGTAATCTTTATTTGGTCTAGTAGGGGTTTGATTAGCTGTGTGAATTGATATAGGTTGATGCTTTGAGAAGGGGTAGATGAGTCAATGGAAGACCAGTTTATGTTGACATCGCCTAGGATTATAGTCTCACTATTTATGTTGGAAGTGAACCAGGCAAGAATATCTTCCAGTATAGGGATATTGTTACCAGGAGGAATGTACAGGGAGGCAATGCATAAAGTTTTATTGTTATTTACTTTGAGAAGGGCGAGGGTTAGCTCGGCGATGTCAAATGAATTTATGGGCTTAGTATAGGGTGTTACTGTTAAGGAGGAGGAGAAGAGTAAGGCTACTCCTCCACCTTTCTTTTGAAGTCTGTCACTTCTTATAAGTTTATAGTTAGGGGGCATAAGTTCGGTATCTTTTATGTGTGGTTTTAGCCAGGTTTCTGTGATAGAGACAATATCAGTTGTGTTATGAGAGATCCAGGCGTGAAAGGAAGGTATTTTATTACAAAGGCTCCTGGCATTAAGTGTGGCAATGAGAAGAGATTTGTGGTGCAGGGGAGAGCTATGTGAATGTGGTTTAGAGGTGGAGTTGTATGAAGGCCCTGGGTTAGGGTGTATGTCTCCAGAACGGAGGAAGGAGGGTGATAAATTTTGAGTAGAGTATGGATAGGTATCTATTTTCTAATGGGTCATAGGTGTAGATATTGGAACCTAATGAGTTGAGTTTGGTGAGTATGGCTAGTGGTTTACTAGAGGTAAGGAAGAGCTTCCTTTGAAATAGAAAAGATTCATTATGTTTGTAGAGCTGGGGAGGCTTGGGTTGTAAAGGGAAAGTCTTTTCTAATGTAAATCGCAGTTGTATGAAAGGGAGCGGAGTGCTGAAACTGTGGGAGACTAGTAAGGTAGAGTAAGCAGAAGAGGATTAGGCTTAGAAATAAGGGTATTAGAGCATAGGCAGATTTTGTTTGCATGGTGGGAGACAGAGTATGAGTTGAGTGAGAAGGATGTGTAGGAAGAGAGATGTTTAATACATTTGAGAGGAGAGGATTAGAATGAAATGTGTGAGGGTGTATTCACAGGGATATAGAAGGGTGGAGTGGGGAAAAGGCAGTTGTAGTAGTGAGTGGATAAGGAGAACATGGGGGACAATACTTGGAGGGTTTGGCTACTGGCTATCCTGATGGGGTGCATGCACTAACCACCTAATAGGGATAAGGTACAGTCAGTTATTCAGTAATTATTGAGGCAAGTTACATAAAAGCATACACCATCCCTCGCTGTCTAATCCAAATCAAACACCCACTGGAAAAATACAATGTCCGCTGATCTCACAAAGTACAAACAGTTGAAAAAACAGAGAATGTCAAACATTCCATTTGTTAGAACATTACCTAGATACAAAAATGTCCTAGGTAGTAAGCTTACACAGGAATCCTAAACCTTTTTCTCCAGTAGTTTACTTCCTTTGATCCTAAGGCCTCTCATTCAAATTCCCCTTCCAAATATCTTTCCTACTAAAGCTGGAACTTGAAAGGAAGTCTATAAGTCACATTTGTCCAAACATAAAGGAACTGTGGACAACATAGAACTTTTTCAGACTGCATCTCCGTTTTCAATGTCAAGAATAAATGGTGACAAAAATGCACTCCAGTGTCATCAAACCCAATAACATGAATGATATTAATGACATATAGAGTTAAAATGTCTACTTGAAGAAGATTGTGAGACAGCCAATATAGTCCAACAGTGATGATTGTCCGTTGATAATGTAATAGACAAACAATGAAAGAATTAGTACTTACAACAAACCAAAAAGAAAAATTATATGAGAGCTCATCATATCATCAATTAGTTAGTCAGTCAGAAATGTCTATGCTCGCCAGTTCAATGTACTCAAAAACTCAAACAATTCAAACGTCCCGAACTTCTGCTGATGATGAAAAATGCACAAGATGTATGAAGAAGCAGTGGCATTCATAAATATTCCGTACTTATTTGTAGAATCTGATAGAAATAGTTCCCGTCACATAAGCACTCCATCCGTCGCCAGTCCACTTAATAATAATCCCAAGCAAGAACCTTTATCGGCATGCATCATATTGACTTCATTTAAAGTTTTATCCAGTGCATCTATTTTACAGCCCCTATTAAGTAAATCTCCTTCCAATTTAAGTGCAGGTTCCCTATATTCATCGTCTTCTGGTATGCCACCTCGACATTCTCAAGTATTGGCTGGATATGATGAATTATTGCAGTTCGAGTGACTCTGAAGTAGTGATGCGATTTCCTTCTGGCCTGCTTCAAGTGCTTCAGAACAGTTATCCAATTCACATAGCTCTTCCAGGTTATAGGATGTCTTATAACTACCAGCAAAGTCCCATGCTGTAAGCCTCTCATCTAGGCCACACTCTCACTTCTAAGCTCTGATACTTGCAAGGTTCATGTTAAGATTGTCTGCCTCTATCAGGGCATACCTTCAGTTCCAAAATCAAGTACTCCCACAAACCACAATCCATAAGTTTCACTCCACAGGTTAGTCCCAATTAGGCCCTGTCTCAGTACATTCTAAGACTTCTTCCTTTCAGCATTTTGCCAATGTTCCTTCACTGAGAAACTGCCAAACTGTGCCCTCAGTATGTATGGTTTTAATTCCAAAAGAGAATTTCAGAGTCCCTACAGATAACTTTGACTCCACGATAATGCTACAGCAGGCAGGATACAGTAACCGCTGTAACTGAATTCTGTATACAGTATTATATATTTTCTTTCATATATTACAGCTCACTAAAAGGCCAGTACAATGCACCTTATTTTCCCTTTTAAACAACTAAAATAGCTGTAATACAGCTAGTTAATTTTCCATACATACACTTTCATTTTGAAAGAAGTATAATTTTTTCCAGTTTATTACAGTTCTGCTCACATATGCCTTTACATCCTAGACTCAAGTGTTTTTTTTTAACTTGCAATTAAGAATGCTTGATGTAAAGAAATGTGTATTTGAAGTCACACTACACAGTTTATTGTTTAAAAAAGCCATCTGCATTTGCATTACTGACATACCTTTAATACTAGATGGTCATTTATAGGAATTGAATCAAAAATTCCATCTACAATGTTTGCTCTTTTGGCCACTTTAAGGCTTTGTAACCACTTTAAAGGATTGATGTCTGCTATTACTGTGAATTTTCTAGCATATAAGGATAGAGCTTTTAGACAGCACTCACTGTTATTTAACTGTTTTGTTTTATAGCTCCATATGACTCTTATCTGGGTTGAACTGTGTGACTCAGGTTCCCTGTCAGGTGTTCTTCTCCTGTTTCAAAAAAACCTGGCTAAACACAGCCCTAGCCCATGGTTTGAAACATCTGCATGGATAAATTCCTGGATATAATCAGGATTGGCTCATGTAAAGTGTCTACTCAAGGCATCCTTAAACTTTTGGAATATGTGTTCCCAAGCCAGCATCTGCATAAACTTATCTGGCCTGATGTTTAAGGTAGTAGGATTTGCGATCAGTGGCTATTTGTATTTTTACTTGATTTCGCAGTTGCTTGTATTCAGCAAGAGAGTTGGGAGTTTTGCATTTTTGGTAGTATTTCCAGATTTTATCTCGGTGATGCATAAGTAGTTTTGTGTCTTTAGTTAGCCAGGGGGCTGTTTTGGATCTGAGTCTTTTGGTTCTATTGGGGGCGAAGTGGTTAAGTATATCAGTGAAAATTCTATTGAAATGTGAGACTGCGGCATCTAAAGGGATGGACTTTAGAGGGTTTCAGTCTATCTGTTTTAAGGTATTAGAGAAAATTAGGGGGTTGAAGTTTTGCATGTTGCGGGTGGTAATGTGTCTCTGTTGAAAGAGGATGGTGGAGGGGGAATGGCATATGTAGGCAGGGAGATGGTCACTAAGGGAGTCTGCGAGAGTACCACTATCAGAAACTCGGTTTGTGTGGGAGACTAGTATCCAGTCAAGGATGCTACCTGTGGTGTAATCTTTATTTGGTCTAGTAGGGGTTTTGATTAGCTGTGTGAATTGATATAGGTTGATGCTTTGAGAAGGGGTAGATGAGTCAATGGAAGACCAGTTTATGTTGACATCGCCTAGGATTATAGTCTCACTATTTATGTTGGAAGTGAACCAGGCAAGAATATCTTCCAGTATAGGGATATTGTTACCAGGAGGAATGTACAGGGAGGCAATGCATAAAGTTTTATTGTTATTTACTTTGAGAAGGGCGAGGGTTAGCTCGGCGATGTCAAATGAATTTATGGGCTTAGTATAGGGTGTTACTGTTAAGGAGGAGGAGAAGAGTAAGGCTACTCCTCCACCTTTCTTTTGAAGTCTGTCACTTCTTATAAGTTTATAGTTAGGGGGCATAAGTTCGGTATCTTTTATGTGTGGTTTTAGCCAGGTTTCTGTGATAGAGACAATATCAGTTGTGTTATGAGAGATCCAGGCGTGAAAGGAAGGTATTTTATTACAAAGGCTCCTGGCATTAAGTGTGGCAATGAGAAGAGATTTGTGGTGCAGGGGAGAGCTATGTGAATGTGGTTTAGAGGTGGAGTTGTATGAAGGCCCTGGGTTAGGGTGTATGTCTCCAGAACGGAGGAAGGAGGGTGATAAATTTTGAGTAGAGTATGGATAGGTATCTATTTTCTAATGGGTCATAGGTGTAGATATTGGAACCTAATGAGTTGAGTTTGGTGAGTATGGCTAGTGGTTTACTAGAGGTAAGGAAGAGCTTCCTTTGAAATAGAAAAGATTCATTATGTTTGTAGAGCTGGGGGAGGCTTGGGTTGTAAAGGGAAAGTCTTTTCTAATGTAAATCGCAGTTGTATGAAAGGGAGGGGAGTGCTGAAACTGTGGGAGACTAGTAAGGTAGAGTAAGCAGAAGAGGATTAGGCTTAGAAATAAGGGTATTAGAGCATAGGCAGATTTTGTTTGCATGGTGGGAGACAGAGTATGAGTTGAGTGAGAAGGATGTGTAGGAAGAGAGATGTTTAATACATTTGAGAGGAGAGGATTAGAATGAAATGTGTGAGGGTGTATTCACAGGGATATAGAAGGGTGGAGTGGGGAAAAGGCAGTTGTAGTAGTGAGTGGATAAGGAGAACATGGGGGACAATACTTGGAGGGTTTGGCTACTGGCTATCCTGATGGGGTGCATGCACTAACCACCTAATAGGGATAAGGTACAGTCAGTTATTCAGTAATTATTGAGGCAAGTTACATAAAAGCATACACCATCCCTCGCTGTCTAATCCAAATCAAACACCCACTGGAAAAATACAATGTCCGCTGATCTCACAAAGTACAAACAGTTGAAAAAACAGAGAATGTCAAACATTCCATTTGTTAGAACATTACCTAGATACAAAAATGTCCTAGGTAGTAAGCTTACACAGGAATCCTAAACCTTTTTCTCCAGTAGTTTACTTCCTTTGATCCTAAGGCCTCTCATTCAAATTCCCCTTCCAAATATCTTTCCTACTAAAGCTGGAACTTGAAAGGAAGTCTATAAGTCACATTTGTCCAAACATAAAGGAACTGTGGACAACATAGAACTTTTTTCAGACTGCATCTCCGTTTTCAATGTCAAGAATAAATGGTGACAAAAATGCACTCCAGTGTCATCAAACCCAATAACATGAATGATATTAATGACATATAGAGTTAAAATGTCTACTTGAAGAAGATTGTGAGACAGCCAATATAGTCCAACAGTGATGATTGTCCGTTGATAATGTAATAGACAAACAATGAAAGAATTAGTACTTACAACAAACCAAAAAGAAAAATTATATGAGAGCTCATCATATCATCAATTAGTTAGTCAGTCAGAAATGTCTATGCTCGCCAGTTCAATGTACTCAAAAACTCAAACAATTCAAACGTCCCGAACTTCTGCTGATGATGAAAATGCACAAGATGTATGAAGAAGCAGTGGCATTCATAAATATTCCGCACTTATTTGTAGAATCTGATAGAAATAGTTCCCGTCACATAAGCACTCCATCCGTCGCCAGTCCACTTAATAATAATCCCAAGCAAGAACCTTTATCGGCATGCATCATATTGACTTCATTTAAAGTTTTATCCAGTGCATCTATTTTACAGCCCCTATTAAGTAAATCTCCTTCCAATTTAAGTGCAGGTTCCCTATATTCATCGTCTTCTGGTATGCCACCTCGACATTCTCAAGTATTGGCTGGATATGATGAATTATTGCAGTTCGAGTGACTCTGAAGTAGTGATGCGATTTCCTTCTGGCCTGCTTCAAGTGCTTCAGAACAGTTATCCAATTCACATAGCTCTTCCAGGTTATAGGATGTCTTATAACTACCAGCAAAGTCCCATGCTGTAAGCCTCTCATCTAGGCCACACTCTCACTTCTAAGCTCTGATACTTGCAAGGTTCATGTTAAGATTGTCTGCCTCTATCAGGGCATACCTTCAGTTCCAAAATCAAGTACTCCCACAAACCACAATCCATAAGTTTCACTCCACAGGTTAGTCCCAATTAGGCCCTGTCTCAGTACATTCTAAGACTTCTTCCTTTCAGCATTTTGCCAATGTTCCTTCACTGAGAAACTGCCAAACTGTGCCCTCAGTATGTATGGTTTTAATTCCAAAAGAGAATTTCAGAGTCCCTACAGATAACTTTGACTCCACGATAATGCTACAGCAGGCAGGATACAGTAACCGCTGTAACTGAATTCTGTATACAGTATTATATATTTTCTTTCATATATTACAGCTCACTAAAAGGCCAGTACAATGCACCTTATTTTCCCTTTTAAACAACTAAAATAGCTGTAATACAGCTAGTTAATTTTCCATACATACACTTTCATTTTGAAAGAAGTATAATTTTTTCCAGTTTATTACAGTTCTGCTCACATATGCCTTTACATCCTAGACTCAAGTGTTTTTTTTTAACTTGCAATTAAGAATGCTTGATGTAAAGAAATGTGTATTTGAAGTCACACTACACAGTTTATTGTTTAAAAAAGCCATCTGCATTTGCATTACTGACATACCTTTAATACTAGATGGTCATTTATAGGAATTGAATCAAAAATTCCATCTACAATGTTTGCTCTTTTGGCCACTTTAAGGCTTTGTAACCACTTTAAAGGATTGATGTCTGCTATTACTGTGAATTTTCTAGCATATAAGGATAGAGCTTTTAGACAGCACTCACTGTTATTTAACTGTTTTGTTTTATAGCTCCATATGACTCTTATCTGGGTTGAACTGTGTGACTCAGGTTCCCTGTCAGGTGTTCTTCTCCTGTTTCAAAAAAACCTGGCTAAACACAGCCCTAGCCCATGGTTTGAAACATCTGCATGGATAAATTCCTGGATATAATCAGGATTGGCTCATGTAAAGTGTCTACTCAAGGCATCCTTAAACTTTTGGAATATGTGTTCCCAAGCCAGCATCTGCATAAACTTATCTGGCCTGATGTTTTTTCAGTAAGGTCTGTGAATGGAGTAGCCATGACACTACAGTGGAAGACAAACTTCATTTTCTACTTCCTGTTTCATCTTTCTCCAATGAATGTCCTAACCTGTTTTCTGGCAACTGGGGCATGCCAGGCCTTGATAGCTCTGGCGACATTTTCCTGACACCTTGTAGATGTTAACGGTAAACTGTCTTTGCCATTCCTACCTTGCATTTGCTTGCCTTGACAGTTAACCTAGTCCTGTTTAGTCTGCCTAGTACCTCTGTGATGGCTTGTACATATTTCTACCAGGATCAACTAAAAATTTCAATATCATTCTTGTAGGCTAGAGAAAAGTCTACATCTCTTGCTATTATACCTGCTACCAGGATCTGAAAAATTGTTGGAGCATTGTTCATTCCACAAGGCATTTTAGTGAATTCATACAGCCAAGTTTGATGTCTCCCTTGCTCTGGGTGTTACTGGTAGTTGCCATAAATGATTGGTTTGATCAATAGAGCTCAGAAACTTTGAACCAAGAAACTGTTGTAAAGCTTCATCTGTCTTAAGCATGGGGTATCCCTTTGATTTTGTGTGACTGATAGTTTTCAATAGTCTCCACAGAACTTGATACTCCTAACTTTTTGTGGTACCAACACCACCAGTAAGGGCATGTGAACACTGGATTCCTGAATAACTCTCAGAGCTAACATTTTGAGTAGTTTCTCTCTCTCATGGTTTGCTTGACTTATTCACACTCAGGCCAACTGTAAGGAGTAATACCTTATTCAGTAAAGCTACATTTCAGCCTCAACAAGATCTACCAACAGATCCACTCGGAGTCCTCTTAGGACCCATTTCAGATACTAGAGCCACTCAATAATGGTAGGGCTTTATCATATCAACATGGTGCTGCTTGCCTTTTCGCCATCTGCCTGGTAACTCCACTATGTAATGGGCTGCCCTTAATTTTCACACTATAGTAAAATAAACCTCCCATGCTGCTTGCAACTTATTTGGAGGAATAAGAATCACCTTTGATTCAACTGTGTATTCTTCAGCAGTTGTTGTCCAGACGTATCAGACATTTTGTTGCTGCTGCTGTGCCTTTGCAAGGTGCTCCTGTACCAACCTTGTGAGATCCCTGTCCCCATGAGATCCTTGTGTTTAGCCCTGAATTTTAAGATATATTTCACAACAGAATCTCTGTGGGAATCACACTTACCCCCCCAAACTCATTCCAGATTAAATCAACGGTTTCCCTCACCCTGTGACCATACAATAACTTGAATGATAAACAAGTCACATGGATTTTAGTGGCACACCTACCTCTCAACCTCTTAGAGCAAGAAATCGGAACAAAGCCATAAATAATGGGGGGACAAAGGCCCAAAAATAGGGACACTTTTTAAATATTGCTCTTACTAACTTGGAAAGTTGATAGAATAACAATTTTTGCATTAACACGAATTTTCTGAAGGGTATGAAGTCTGAAACTCAAATGTCTGTTATTGTTTTCTGACTTAAATCCTGAGTGATTTGCTAGAAAACTACAATCATATGAGAAATGAACCAAAAATATGAAGAAAAAATCTGGATATTCTGCAAAAATCTTTATAGTTGAGAGGTATGCACGTCTTTATAAACAGAGAGGTGATGGGACAGGTACTTGTCCCACTCCTACTTGAACTGCCCTGCAAATGCTCTTAGCATAGTTTTGAGAGCACAATTATGCTTTTCCTGCAGATACTGGAAGATATTTTTTTCAATTGCTTTAACCCACAGCAATTCTATAAGCAAGCAAGCAGGTGTAGCATAAACGTTAGCCACCTAGTAGTATGTACTAGCATGATCCAACACTACTAAGATGTACATCTTACCTGTGGTGCTAGGGTACTAAGAGGCCTCACTGTGTCCATGGTTACCCTCTGAAGTGTTTCCTTGATAACTAGTAGTGGCAAAAAAGTAGCATTGGCTTTATGTCCTGCACTGCCAGGCTTTTGTCACTCTTCACACATCTTGCAGGAGCCCTTTACCTACTTTGTAATGCTTGGCCAGTAAAAGTGATGCATAAGTCTACTAAAAGAGATGTTAATTAGGTAGCAAAAGCATGGCTAGGCTCAGGAAAGTGAGTAAGTTAAAAACATGACAACGAGAGAAGGATGGATGAATGTGCAGTCACTGAGACATGATGTAAAGCTACAGACAGCATACCAGCAATGCAAGGCTATAATACCTTTCACAAATTTAGAACAGCTACTACTCAGACTGGGACTAACATTAAAAATAAATATTCCTCAAGACTGGTCAAACAGAATGATGCACTTGAGCTTTTCCATGTTTAAGTCAACATAGGCAAAATCCCATGCCACTTCCTTACAAGTTATAGGTCCCCCTATATGTCCTAGGATGCCCATAACATGTATTTAAGATTACTAGAAACTTTCACCATCCAACCCTATACCATATTCATGGGATACTCTAATTACCCCACTATTAATCAGAACTCATATACAACACCAAACGTGCAAGCACAGGGATTTCTGGATTTTGTAAGTACAAACTCCCAAACCAGATTGCCAGTATACTGATCAGGGAACAAACATACTCGATCTTGTACTCACTAAAATGGGTGAGCTCTGAACATCCTCAAGTGTAATGTCCTCTCTGATAAAGTCAAACTACAAAATGGTCTCCTTTAAAGTAAAAATAAAATCTGTAAATCCAGCTAAGCATGAAATGCTCAGGAACTACTCAAAGGCTAAATTCCTACTACTAAGTGATGACCTGGTAAGATTTCAAGCCCACATAAACCCTGACAACACTGCTGCCTACAGAGAACTCTTCAGAGAAACCCATACAAGCATGTTAATAGCTGCATAGAGGCAGCTGTACCTACCAAGAAGAAGTAAAGCACTAACTCAAAAACCAAGCCACCCTGGTGGAATCACAACATCAACAGGTTATATAACAGAAGGACCTTTGAGAAGATCATCAACAAAATAATGCCTATCTTGACTTGGTCAAGGCATTTGAGACAATACCCCACTCAGGCATTATTGATAAACTCACGTGGTTAGATATAAACCCTTATGTTGCCCAGTGTATAGCCAGCTGGCTCACAGAGAGGACCCAGGAAGTTAGATATGGGGAGTCCACCTCTACAAAGAGGCCATTCACAAGTGGAGTCCCCTCAGGGATCAGTCTTGGGACTGCTCCTTTTTGGCATTTATTTCTTTGAAATCAAGGCCACTGTCAAGGACCTCTGGCTGACCAAATTTACAGATGACTGCAAATTACGAGTAGTCATAGAATCCGCCATTAACTCTAATGTTCACCAGGAAGGGTTGACACAGACAAATAATTTGTGTCAGAGTCATAGACTAAAACTAAATGGCAGGAATGCATAATAGCATCCTTTGAAAGTCATCCACCCCTAGTAACTATCATATTGACAACACACTCTTAAGAGCTGACCTGTTAGTAAGGTACCTGGGGACACACAGACAGTAATCTGGATTTTAACCATCGAGTGTCTACAGTAGTGGGGAAATCATTCCATGTTGTGCAACTTATAAACAAAGATATGGCATCTAGGTCCAAGAAGGTTATTGCTCCATTATATTCAGCATTCATCAGACTTATCATTGAGTACAGTGCCTCCTTTGGTTTGTACCTAACCAGGCACATCTGACAACTGGAATGTCATGTCCACAGATAGAGGTTCCTCACTAAAAGAATACAGGTCTTAACTGACATGTCCCATGCAGACTGCCTCAAAGCCCTATACCTGTATCCTGTCTTCTACAAGCTACTGGGGGGGGGGGAATCTATGCCTGGCATACAAGGCATTGTTGCATCTCGGTTTGACAGACCTCCTGCATATCTGCCAAACAAACAGTACCAGAATTATTCATTCTAAAGTCTTAAACCTTGCCTGTGATATAAATAGGACCTACTGGACAGACAGATATGTATCCTAGAGACTGCCCCTTCTCTGGAACTGGATCCCCATCCATGCGAAGTACAGTTCCTCCCTAAACTAATTCAAGTGTAACTTGGATAATTGAATGGGGAACAGGAAATTCATCCCTGGTTTGGCACTTATGTCTCTAATGGACACAAGCAGCCTGTAAAGGGTTCATCTCCCAGGCCCCTGCTTGTAACTGTTTCATCTTCCAAGCCTCTGCTTACACTTATCAATGGTACCAGAACTTGTCAGAGATTTAATATGCATGGCTAGGGTTAAAAAGGCTCTAGTGGTTGTTAGCCTAGTATACACCTATGAACCTATGAACCGGGAAACATTAACTCTTATAGGCTCAGATGGTTTAGGGAGAAGTTAGAGAAGGAAGGGTAGATTGGTACATCTCTATACTTTTTTTCATTGCTAAGTGGGTTACTATCAAAATTTATAAAAGTCATAAATGATATGTTGGGGATTGAGGGATATGACAGTTTTTGCTGGTAATTGTGATGATGATTATACAATAACAACAGTAATAAAAACAACAAAAAAATAAAGATAAAAACATATTTTCCTTAATCATCATCATTTTATGATTTATGCTCAGGTTACCTGAAAAGAGAATATCATAGGTTATGGCCAGAAGTACCCTACTGCAGGCCCTTGGGACTACCTGTCATTGTGTTGTTTCCCTGTAGTGCCTCTTCAGGAGTCTAGTCTCTGTGCAGAAATTGCTTGCCCCACTGCACTAACTCCTTTTGCCCTTCAGGATTTGCTACCCCCCCAGGATTCTGAAACTTGGGTCTAAGAGCTCAACCCGACTTCACTCTCTGTTTACAATCCTCCCAAATTTTCTATGCGATGGAAATCCAGTTTATTTTCAACAACTGTGTCCCTAACTTAGACTCAATGCTGGTAAATACCTTTTCTCCAAAATTAACACCCTCCAGAGGAATCCAATTGCCTTCTTTTAAGGGTCGCTGTATTTCAGGCTTTTTGCTACTACCTAGTTCCTTTTTTCTTTGAAGGCGTCACATTATTGTTCTTTGTTAGAGAGGTGGACACTCACTGAGTCTAATCATTGCTGCTATTCCTATATGATGGCTTCTATGCTTCTTATGTGTAAGCACAGGTATACAAGGTACTATGTTATCAAAGCTATTACCTGTTACAATGTCTACTGGGATCTCCTTGAACACTGCTTGTCTTCTTGTCTCTATTCTCAGTGCAAATGAACCCTAGCTAATGGCATCTGAAAAAGTGTCATTTGCATTGCCCTATTTGAAGTTGACTGCCTAGCAGATAATAGTTTCTACAAACTACAGGATTAACTATTGTTACATCTCATTCAGTATTTTTCTTAGCCTGTTTTCTATTAGGATATCAACACAACCGACCATTTCTCTGTTGATGGTTTTATTTTGATTCTCATGTGACTTTCGTTCCCCAAACTATTTCTGATATTTGGATCATACATTAAACCAAGACCTTGTTATATACTTCAGCTATTGTTTTCTCCTTTTGCCCCCAAAACCTGCTGTGAAGGTCTACCCAATACCCATGTGTGGCACTGGATATCCCCTTCTTACACATTTATGCCCTGCCGGCTCAAAGGCTACTCTTTTCCATATTTCCTCATCGGTGTCATACTCTCACTCTGCTAATCAGATTCTCATGTCCACAAGTAAAGTGCTGAATGTTGCTTCTTAATGATACGATCTGCTTCATGTGAATTGGAATTTTATTCCATAGGAGCAGCAATCTCTTGGAGATACAGCTGTTTCTTCAGCATGTTCTGTTAATGTCACAGGCTAGGTTAAGATCCCTAACATGAGTAACTCTTGATCCATTTCCCTTGCGGATGTGCAGCATTTCCATCAGGGCAGGGTCAGAGACTGCCCTGCAGGCTAGGCACGTCACCTCTCAGCAAGTATACGATATACAGTACTGTAATAGGGCTTTCAGTCTATCCATGTAAGTCCTAGTTTGGATGCCCTGTATTTTCTTGATGAGAAAACTCTGTGGTGTCTCCAGATGCTGCAGGTGTCTTGTAAGGCACATGCAAAAGGGAGCTTTGTACATGCATTGTAATGGTCTGATGAGGGTCAAGTACAGTGGAGTTATAACATCCTTAGACCTGGATGCAATGCCCTTACTTATGAGATATGCAACATAGAAGGCTTTCCTTACCACTCTGGAAACTTGGTGGTTGAAGTTAAGATTGCTATCTACCTGTGTTCCCAGATCTTGCACCACTGGTTTTGAATTTAGGGGCATGTTGTCAGTGCTGTAATTAGCAGGGAATTCCACTTTGCCAAAGGGGATAATAATGTACTTCCTTGGTTTAGCTTTAGACTGTGGCTTTGGCACCAGTCATTTGTCAATTTTAGCATCTCCTATAATATGTTTTCATTGTTGGGGGACTCAATGATTGCACCCAGTTTGTAATCATCAGTGAACGTGGTAAGCCAAAGGCTGTCTACTTTAGCCTGAACTTCTGAGAAATAGATTCCAAACAGTAAAGGGCCCAGCATAGTTCCCTGTGATATGCCAGTGGTAACTGGTCTACTGGTAGACATGGAGTCACCAACATTGACAGTATGCATTCTGTTGGCTAGCCATCTAGTAACATAAGGGTTAATCCCCAGCTGTGAGAGTTTCTCAATGATACCTGAATGGGGGATTGGGTCAAAAGTCTTGTCTAAGTCAAGATGGGCAGTATGTACTGTCTTACCTTCATCCAGGGCTTTTGTGACTTTCTCAAAGAAGTATACTAAGTTTAATAAGCATGATCTACCCTTAATGAAGGCAAATTGAGTTGGGTCTAGAGTTTGAAGGTTGCCTATGTCCTTGTTAGTTAATAAAGTCCATGATTATTCTTTCCATGGCCTTGCAGATGAGGCTGGTTAGACTTACAGGTCTATAGTTCTCAGGGTCAGTTGAGGGCCCTCCTTTATGCAAGAGGATCACTGTTACTGTTCTCCAGTCTGCTGGAACAAAGCCAATATTCAGGCCATGGTTAAAGAGAATGCCACGTGGGTCTGTTAGGTCCTGTTTTAGATTGCTTAGTAAGCAACCTGGAATGTTATCTGGTCCCACTGTGGCTGTGTTTTTGGCCTTGGAGATAGAGGACTGCTGTCAGGTATGCTTTTGGGTATGGCTGGTAGGGAGAAGGGGGTGACGTTTGCACAAAATCTGTCAGCTAGCTGGTTGGCAATTTCCTCTGGTATAATATGAGTGGTACCATCTACTACCAATTTGGCACATAGCTGTGCATTCCTTTTACATTACGGATGTAGTTAAAGAATGCTTTATGATTGTCCTTAGCTAGGGATGCCATTTTAGCTTCATATTTAGCTTTAGAGGACTTTACAAGATTTCTGATTTGCTTGTTCAAGCTGTGGAAGGGATTCTTCCTCTGCTGAGTCAGTTCCCTCTTGCTGTTGGACATCAGTTTCTTCCTCCTCTTATATAACCTGTTTATACTCGAGGTCCACCAGGGTGTTTCTTTTTTTTTTTTTTTTTTTTCAGGAGGACCTAGTTTTTGGTTTTGATCCAGTTAGGTACAGATGAGTCTATACAGTTGCTTAAGTGTTTATACAAGGCATTTGTGTATACCTCTGCATAGGAGTCATTGTTGTCTGTGATTATGGGGGTTATAAAACTTTTCATATCATCACTTAGTAGGCTGTAGTTTTCTTTGGAAAAGTTTTATAGTTTTTGCTCCTGTGGGGGTGTCAGGTCCAATAGTTACTTCAAATGAGACTGATTCATGGTTTGACCTTACCAGGGAGGGCATCACACAGAGGGTGTGCAGCAACCCCCATATTGCTGAGTACTATGTCTTGGACATTTGAGCCCCTTGTGGGGGTGCAAACTATCTGTTCCAGAGCATTTGTATTGACAAATTCCAGGAAGCTCTGGGTGACCATGTTTGTGCTCGTGCATGTCACCCACTCGATGGAAGGATAGTTGAAATTTTCCTAGACTAAGGTGTTGGGGTGTATGGAGTGACTCCAGGAAGTCCAGGTAGGCGGTGTGATTTGTTGGGGAATCTATAGCTAGCAATGATGTGGTAGGGTATTTTGCCTACAGTTAATTGAACATGGAGTAGTTTGAGAAAGTCATACTGTTTGACCAGTCTTGAGGTGTAATTGGCTTTAATGAAGAAGGATACACCTCCACATTTGGTTCTTTCATGCTCATTTTGAGGTTTGAATGTGTAGAAGGCATTGTAGCCTTGCATGGCCAGGGTGCATGCCTCGGCCTTGAACCATGTCTCAATGACTATCACAGATGTCAACATCTTCCAAGATGAGAAATGCTTCCAGGGAGTGCAGTTTCATGTTTAGACTCCTAGCATTAAGCGGCAGAACCTTAAGTTTGTCTTGAGTGGATTTTGTTATGTCGGAAATTTTGTTGAATTTTCCCTTTTGCAAACTGGTAACATTTTCTCATTTTATTACATTTTTCTTCACAGTTATAACTGCACTTTTAATAACCATGATGGAAAAGCAGTCCAAAATTATGTGAGAGGCAATCATCTATGCAGTAAATACATGCAGTCTTTAAATGTAATGGAATTTAAATGTTTTCATACCAAATGTCATGTACAAACAGCAGAAGGAAGTAACCTGAGCTTGTGCAGACATTTTGACCTTTTATTGAAGCATATGCTGGCATATTTGCATATTATAAGTTAGCATGCTGTCAAATTAATTGCCTTCTGCATTAGGCATTTTCTGGGTGTCACAGTATGAGTACACCTTAACACAAGCCCTTGTGGTATTCATAAACAAGTTGCAGACTATGCAACAATATTTTGAGTAGTTTGTGACAACATGCAGGTTGTGGTTATTTAAAGGACCAAGTTGCAAAGGAGAAAAAAATGACACTTGCTTATGTTATGCAGTGTTTGTTGAAGTCTGCATGAACAGACATGAAGAAGCACAAGCAAATTTGAATGTAAATGAGCGTATTCAAACTGAAGTTTTGATTCCCAGTCATATATGCACTAACTTTCATATACACATCTGCAACACTAAATATTAGGAATAGTGGGTGCATGCATTCGGTACACTTACCTAATAAAGTAGTAGTAGGTACTGGTGGGAGAGTACCTTGTTGGAGACAATGGTAATAATGGCATCACAGACATATACTGACATTTTGCAACCTGACTGACCAACAAATCATTGACCACTTTCATGCTGACCAGGGTATTGTAAGGAGCTAGATATTCATTCCCAAGATACTAAACCTAGGGGAATGTATGGTAGACCCAATCTCTTTGGAGATAAAGGTATGTGTAGCACTCATTTTTGTAGTTATTGTGACCTTTCAGCAAAAACTAGGAACATGTTAGGTATATTGCAAACATCTACATCCTAGATACTTGACATATTCCTCAACATCATGGTTCTCCATGTAAAGAGGGATGTTTGGTTCCTCAAGACTGCAGAGGTGAAAGCCATCATTATTCAGGACTTAACAGAATCTCTGCCTCCCTGAGTACTGAGTGCCAGAGACTACATCCTTGTTGAAATAAGTGCCCTACCTGGACCCCACTAAGATGTGTATCTCAATAGAAAGGGCTACCATTTCCTATACTTCCAGGTAGAATGCAACATGGGTTGCAGGTGATGCTGGATATCCCCTGGAGACCAGGCTAATAACTCGTATGCATAATTCTGTATCAGACAGGAAATGTCACTGAATTTGTCTTTGGTATCCTGAAGGCATGCTTCTGGTGCACTGGCATCTTTGGTGAGGCACTGCAATTCTCCCTGATACAACTAGCAAGTTGTTTCTAGTTTTCGCCACTTAGCACAATGTGATCTTGCATAAACTAGATGGTCAAACCCATTACGTCAGCATCAGGACCTGCCTCGTGTACAGAGGCACAGCAGCACAAGAGGATACCAGTGACGGACAATGCATGCACAGCAACAGCAACCCCCACCCCCCCTGCCTGTAAGCTATGATTACAGAATATGGTAGCATTGGTAAAGCAGTGATGTCTGATCAACAGCTTTGAACAATGACAGTCAAAAAGTATCAGTGTCGAATGAACTAAAGATGATGCATATAGTGTTAGTCACTTGCGAAAGGTATGCATAAACTAGGCTATACTGAAGAGTGCATTGCCTGGTCACACTGTTCATCAGACATCCCCACAGTATAACACAACATGGAGAGTGTTATTGATAAAAGTCAAAATTATTTGAACAGATAACAGCAAGACACAATACCAGAAGGCTATCCACACCCATGGGTGAAAAACAGGATACACAATAGGGGGCACGTCACAGAAAGTGATGGTGGGTGAAAAGGTGGACAAGGTAGGGTGAATCACCATTGGTGATGTGGCTTGATACCTTCTGTGACAGGAATGACACTGCACTAGGTATCCCGGAGCTGGATGCAGTTGTTACAGGTGAAGTTTGACAGTGACTGAAACTTCACCCCAAAAACCTAGATGGGGAACCACTGCATGCCTCAAACATGAACCCTCGTCTACACCTACAACCAAGGCTGACAAGGTCTTTGGTGTTTTGTGACTCTGGTGTGTTATTGTGTATATCCTTTGAAGACCCCAGACCATGAGCACCATGCGCATGTGCTCTACCATGACCATGGCACATGACTGCAGCAATAGTACACAGAGATGTGCCGACTGCAGTAGTGTGCTGATGGTGATAGCCCATATTTGTACGGAGCTCATGATGGTGCCAGATGGCATCCTGTTGAATGGCAGATAGCATATTTCCAGCTCCATTGTGGAAAGTGTGGCAGCAGACTTGTCCTTGGATGATGAGCCTGCACATCTGTTGATTTTTGACACAGTGTTCAGGTATTACATGTGAGCTGGGATGCTAGCCTATAGTAGACATGTCCACATGAGAGGCAGTGAGAACATCTGAGTCTATCAGTTCTGACACTGGGAACTACATAGATTGTTAGCTGTCACGAGGTGCCAAATGTTCCTCCTATACTAACACAGCATCCTCAGTACTGATGGCTATATCTTCATCCCCTCTGTAGGATGTCTCTTCACCCAGAAGTCAGAACAATGAACAGTGATTGGTGATCATCTGTGTGGACACCATCATAGGATGACGGCATCTTGCTTACTTTCACTAACACCTGTAAAAGTAGAACATATAGAACACCAGAGTGAATACAGTGACATATGCTATTAGAGTCAATGTGTGGGGTTCTTAGTAGGGGAGTCATGCAGACAATGAAGCTGGGCCTACTCTTACCCTCACTGGCAGCAGGACAGTATTGCAGGTAGACTTTCCAGGATAAATGAGCACTGTGCCTAGCTGGTTTCCCTAATTACTTTTACTATGTGTAGGAACAGTATAGACAGACCTCTGATATGTAGTACTAGTCTAGCCTGGCATCCACAGAAACACATGAGGGCTAGGTCATCCTGACACCAACTTCCAGATTACACCCAGGGATATTTCATGATGAATTATCTCTAGACATGGACACCAAGAACTCCTCCACCTTTATCAGTCAAGTAGATCCAGGAAGGCCAATTACTATTTTTACTTCTCCTTATGGACAATGTCAACCTCCTGCTTTGCTTGGCTGACCATACCAGTGAGGCACCATCAACACTAACAAATAGTTATGTTGTGACCCTTCACAACATTACTGTCCTGCAGCAAGGATTGCCAGACCTGAATCCTTAAGAGCTGTTGTGTGTCCCCTCTACCTAGCTGATTTAGGCTCTGCAGGCTGGCAAATTGCAAGTGGATGTTATTTACGTCAGTGCTGGAATCCTCCAGATCCTGTCTGCCTTCTTGTTCTTTGGACATGAAGAATACTGTGTTTCCAGTTTTAGTATTCAACAAAGCAACTATAAAAACAAATTTATTATAAATTATATTAAAGTTAGTGCTTTCATCTGTTCAACAGACTTCATCAGAATCAGAGTCTGATAAAGTCTGTTGAAGAGATGAAAATGCTAACTCTGCTATAAGTTTTAATAAATTTGGTTTTATAGTTGTTTTGTTCGAATTTTATTGTTATGCAACTGCTTTATTTCATTGATTGTTTTTGTTGTTTCCACTATTAGTAATATAACTACCAGTCATAATAGTCTGCAATCAACTGAAAAATCTCAATGAAAGTCTGAAAAAGTCTACTAAGCAGACATTTTCCTGTGATATCTGTGTTGCAAGGGGTAACATTTTCAGCTTATGAAATAGAATCCAATGCATCTATATAATATATGCTCAGACCATTCTTGGCAAGTACAATACATAATTGCGAGACCATATTAATATACATTGCAAACTTTATTACAGTTATTACAGTTATATCAGCCTTCTAGATTGTGAACATTATTGTCCTGAAAACTGCTTGCATTACCCACCAAATACAGGTATGTGGCTCTCAGAAAAAGTACTAATCTGTACCACTTTGCACTTTATATTAATAACCAAAAATATAAAAACACTGAATATATATATATATATATATATATATATATATATATATATATATATATATATATATATATATATATACATATATATGTTTGCATACTGAGTACCCAATTAAGTCTATATATCACTACTGTTTCTGAATGGCTTTTGTGTACTATGGCATTTCTATGCAAACTGTTAGAGGCACATATCAATGTCCGGAGGTTCACAGTGCATGTGCAAGAATGTTCTATATAGCTTCATGTTGTGCAACTTAGTTGCCCATCACTGCTTGTGAAAACTGAATACACATACTTGTACATGTAGACTTCTGCCATTTTGCTGTGCTCTTTGATCCACTGGTATCACTATTGCATTGCAGGCATTTTGTCATTTTCTGTTGCATCTCTGGGGACAGCTCCCTTAAGATGCATGAAAGTAACAAACATTTCTTTACTCTTTCTGTACTGAGATTATAAGGGAAGGCTGCTTGGCATTTATGATGGGTCATTCGGGTCAAGAGGTCGGATACCTAGTATGATCTATGCCAAGTATTATCTCAAGATATAGGCATCCAGAAGTCAGAGAAGTGCAAACATCAATATGATGACCTATAGTTCTGGCAGTTTCATTTTCTATGAAATATAGGAAATAGGAACATACTAGGCATATGATCATGGGCAAACAAACATAAAAGTTCTTAGCGCCCTTTTCTAACACTCAGTAGTGCTCACCTCCCAAATCAAGCAGGGCCATATATGATAACCCTGGTGTAAATTTGCATCTACCCGTGCAGTCATCAAGACTACTGTTAAAGGTATTCAAAGTAGTACTTTGTTTGACATGTAGTGGTAGTTTACTCCATAGGCTGGGCATGTGTTGAGTTGAGCCTATCCCTCTGGTGTCTATTGAGTCTTGTTTATTTATTGGTATAGATTTAGGCATCTACTACGGCTGTTTGTACAGCCATTAGTTTTGTGAAGTAATATGTGGTCAAATAAGTCTGGGTATTAAAAAGTTCAAAAAGCAAGACCCAAGTTAACTGTCAGCAACCTGTAAGCTGCTGGGTATAAGGAGAGCTGTGATAACCTCCTGGCATAACTGAAGGATTTAAGGCCTTTCATTTTCTTGGTCAGAAATCTTTGGGGCCTTTCCATTTGAGTGATATGCTTGGATTTGTACATACAAAACAGGACACTGTATTCAATGATAGGTCTGATAAGGGAAGAATACAGTGGTAGTATGACTTCTCTGGATCTTGAAGATATATCTTTGGAAATTAACTGGGCCAGACAGAAGAATTTCTGCACTATGGGGGAAGCATGCTGAGTTATCCACATAAGTACCTAGTTCTCTTTTGACCAAATATCTCTGAAGAGGAGTACCATTTAGAACATATGACACGGGAGCTGTTTTTCTGCCAAATACTACCAGGCCCCACCTTTTTCATTTAGTTTGAGACCATTTTTGACAGACTGTGTATATGCATATTCCAGCCCTTGATGGAGCTGTTTTGTATCAGTGGATAAGTCAATAACAGTGAAAGTTTGCAGTCGTTGGCAAACTTTATCAACCACACATCTGGGTTATTGGCTTGGATAATTCTAAAATAAATGCCAAACAAGAGAGGGCCAATAACTTATCCCTTTGGCACCCGACTAGTTGCACTTTTACATTCAGACAGGGAACCAGCAACTTTCAAAATATAGAATATCTTAGATAGACAATGTGCAATCCAGCAAACAATGTATTGGTTTACACTAAGCTTGTCCTTTTTTTTTATTATGAAGCACAGGTGCAACAAAAGCCCCAAGAAATGTATCATAAATATGTATCCCCACATATTTTTTAATGGACAATGGTGTGCTCTCACCTGTAATATTGTAGTAATATGTGACTTTGCCTTATAATTCAAGAGAAGCATCATGTGAACAGAGGGCCTATCAGAGGAGGCAAACCTAAGTATCACTATGACATGGTAGGTTTGATTTGCAGATACATTGCACTGTGTGGTATTTCAGTTTTACGTTGTGTAGAATAGCATGCTTATGCCAACTTTTCCTTTAAGTGTCCACTCCACAGGTCAACCAGAACCAGTAGCTTTGGTTTGAGCAGGTTCACCACAGTCAGATGACACTGAGCTTGAGGCTGGATCCAGTGACAGGATTGGAATGGCCTTGCCACGAAAGATTGTACATCCCCTTCTAGCAGGCAGCCATGACTTAAAATAGACACATCCACATGCACCATTGCTGACCTGCATGTGTTCAAACCTGCCACAACCACACTGGATGACTGGATGGCTGAGTTTGCTGATATACTCAACTATTAGGTCCCTCTCACTAGGCCACCAGAGGGTGACCAGGCCACTGACAATGGCTACACTGGAATATCTCATGGTGATAGATGATATAACCGGGTGGCCTAATGGTTAAGGTGTTTGCCTTACAAACACAAGGTGCAGGGTTTGAGTCTCACAAGGGATAATTGGCTAAGCTTAAAATGGCTTGCAAGGGCAGTTAGCTTAGTACTAACCTATGAACCTATGAACCTATGTTTTCTTCTGGGATAGGATGCTAGCCATCTGTAGCCAAAATCCCTCCTTCTCATCTGCATGGTGTTTAGTCCAACTTTAAAGATTCCTATTTTCTGCTCTCTGCATAGATGCGTCCCTCCCTTGCCACCCAAACTTCATGCATGCACAACCAACTCTGTTAGATTATAGCATTTCTTTATTGAAACATTTCCTTCTCTCTTCTCCATACCCAAGCTACCTTTGCTTGTATAACTTAGCCCTCATCTTCTCTCTGTTTATATAAAAAGAGTCTCTACCCCCAAAAGCACCTGCTTTATTACCGTATACCTTGCAATCTATCTTATGCTTTCTAATTTTGTGATTCCATATGCTTGCTTCCTGCCCACTTTCCTAATCTTCTTCAACTTGTTTTTCATACCTATAAGTTACAGATCTTATGGGTGATTGTGCACCTCCCATTGTTAAACATCATACATTTATTTGGCAGTCTTGTCTGCTACTTTGCTGCACGCTGCTCTATTCAGCACATCCATCAACAAGCTGTCATCATAGGTTCATAGGTTCATAGATTAGTACTAAGCTAACTGCCCTTGCGAGCCATTTTAAGCCTAGCCAGTTACCCCTTGTGAGACTCAAACCCTGCACCTTGTGTTTGTAAGGCAACTACCTTAACCATTAGGCCCCTCTCCCAACCCCTCTGGAGTGGCAGATATTGTGAGAGCTGTTCCTCATAGTAAATGACATCACCTACAGATATGTCTCATTATGTGCAAGATTTGTATGTCCTCCTGCTCTGCTGAGTAGCATGACACATACTGAAGCAGTAGGACAGATACATCACTGTTACATATTTGATATATCAGTGGCAAAGGCTGCACAGAGGTTCACCCCATCTCAGTCATATATATCTCTAATGAGCTTTATTGTAGCCTTTCTGTCCCATAGTACAGGTATAATGTATAGGGAATATTTATGCACAATGCTCCTTCACAGGAAATGCAAATACATTTGAGATAAAGTAGATCAAATGTCTTATAGCTGGTGAATGAAATTTAGTCTAATGATTGTTAGACTTTTTATTTCTTTGCAGTCTTTTTTAAGGGGTATTGTTCTTTAGTATGTTTTTTGACTGACTTTTAGCTTATATCCCAGTCTTTTCATTGCTGGTCTACTATATTTCATCATTAGGCTCACTTATTTAAGGCAATTCCTGGTTTACCTCTACTATTTTAACCTCCTAACTATTGGACTTATGACCTCATTAAGATGCCATAGGCTTGGAGTCACACAATACCATAGGATGGGGGTGGCTTTTGTTTTTCAGTGTCCTGATCTGGAGGACTACATTCTGGTTATGATCACTAAGTGCCACAGTGAGTTCAGATTAGCTATGTTATATGATTCCTTCATCTAGTTTTGCTCTGTCTTGTAATAGATTGTAATAACTGTCCTCTAGACAGTACATATCCCCTTATTGCACTGCTTAGTGCTGTGCTTTTAGTACCATACAATTCTGAAATAGGTTTGGTATGGTTTCTGACTTGCCTTTTTAACTGACCAAACTCTGACTGCCGAGACATAGCTGTATGATAGGTTTGAAGATTACTTGGCTCTGTCCATACTTGCAGGTCTCCCCAGTTATTCATAATCTTAGACAGACTAATATTAGTGATGGTCTAGTCATCTTTTCTTTAGCCAGCCCAGGTAAGTTCTAGTGCCTTTGACTGCCTTCTGGGATGGAGATGTCCACATTTTACATTCTGTGTAAGTCCTCAGATCTCCTCATTAAACATTATGTATAAGAATTTGAAATGGTTGCTCTTCTATGAATTTTAATGCCTGGGACAAATATGAATGCATTGAACTTGTATGGAATGCCTGCATGTTTTGGAAAGTTTGGTCTTCGTTTGGGTGTTTTTATTATTTTCTACACTTGAGGAAAATCACAATACTTGGCCTTCCAGTTAGGTATTATTATCAGAAACATGTTGCTCGAGTCACTTTCATAGAATGACCATTATATGGTCCACTTCAGGCTAGTGCTACTACTGATTCAGCTATCTGATACTGGTAAGGAGTTACACGGTATCAATAATGGCACTGTTATTTCATTGATGGGGCTGCTCCATGAGAGAATCAGTGTCAACAACTGTAGATGGACTTGCTACTTGCCACCTATAATATGCAGCAAGTGACATTCTGGATCAAGCCGCTCCATGCACACAAGGTCTTTGATACTATTGAGCCATGGTGCAACCATGTACTTCCTGATATGTGCAGGTTTGGGTGGTGGGTACACTGTAAATGGAGGAAGACTGGCCTGCTGGATGATAAACATTCATTTGGATGCCCATTATATAAGTACCAAACAAAGGTCTCACAAGAGACTCTGTTGTATTCTACTATCCATCAGTACAATATTGAGTAGTGAACAAAAGTCGTAGCCCAGGCTGTGTTTGTACTAGTTAGTCTTTTTCTCTGTTTCAGTGTGAGGACTTCAACTTTTTGGAGGTAAAATTTCCAAGATAATACAGATTTTCCCCACAATGCATCAATTGTGCATTGCAGTTATCCATATGCAGAGGTCTTTGATTTTTGTTTTATGGGTTTGTAATTTGATTGACTTGGAAGAAATAATGTATTTGTTCACATCTGCATGTGTTGCTGACTGTGGACTGGATTCCAGGCCTGCACAACTGGTCAGATCTTGCCTTGGGACCCTCAGACTATTTATTTACTGAATCATTTAATCCTCCTTGAAAGTGGGTACCTTTTCTTCCACCTTGAAAAAGGCTTTATTTACCTCTGATCTCCTTCTCCATGAAGTACTTATATCTAGCATCTCTACACATTGTAGTATGTGTCAAAGTTTCAAGGTAATGACCTGGCATGTGTTGCAGATCCATCCTGTAGCCAGTACTGCCAAATACATCAACTGGTGCTGTGACTGTAGGACCTCCTATTTCACATGAGTATAGATCATGCACAAGTTGGTTATTGCACTATGTGCCTATGTAAGTAACACACCAGTGACAGCTCACAGGTAACCAATCATGCAGGGTGGCTCCCCTGAATGCACATTCTCTTCTATTCACATAGCAAACCACTACATGGATGAATGTCACATGAAATAGTGGGAGAGGGGCTGATTCTGTGGTTTGTATACTGTACAGCATCCCAGATAACATCCACGTATTCTGTCAGACCAGTTCTGAATTCAGTTATAATTGACCATGTTACACATCTCTCAAGCCCACTGCTGGACATCTTCACAGAGACCATCAGGCTTTTTGAGCAAGTTGCCTCAAGTACACAGTTTTTAAAGACCTGGGACTTTCACTGCTTACCTACACTGTTTCCAGGATTGTCGAGATATCATGTCCTACCCAGACAGAACACAAAAGGACTATTAGAACTTAGTGACCATAAATGCCATCACACTACTAGATCTATTTACATATTACAAAGGGGATCTGAATGGTATGTATAGAATGGCACAGTGTATTTGACTATTGTTTATGAATGTTTTGTATTTTATTATAGCATAAAGTTGTTTTTCTTTGTTTCTGTAGTAGCCACACTTGAAGTATAATAAAGAGTAACAGTCATTTGGCTCATTGGAATGGATTGCAGTCATTATCTTCTCAAGGTTACATTTCCAACTTCAATAGCTATGAAATTATTTTTTTCAAAGCCAATTAAAGAATGCTTTAAAATCATGCAACATTTTCAAGGATTATTAATGTATATGTATATAATTTCTACTTTATATAAACATATATGCTGCCATCTGTGGGGTGCATAGACCCATCGTTTTCCTTTAAGAGACATATTTTCCCCAAGCAATCAAAACTAGTTGAGCAAGGTTATTATTTAGCTAGCTCATACCATTTATGGTGAAAAAAGTCATCACTATCAGACAGACATATGGCAACAAATGCAGAAACTGTTTGTTGTTTATTACTTTTTAAAAACATGGAAGCCATTTGCTGAAGAACTAGTTTGTTGCATTTAAAGTTGTTAGCTGCAAATTGCTGAAAATGTGTTTTGTTGGAACAATTTATGATTTTGGCAACTTTTTGGTGTAATTGTGTTGTTTTAAAGATCCTTGAACTGCCAAATGTCTATGTAAAAAAAACCTTTGTATTATGAAATTGCATAACATATTTTAATGATTGAGATTTACCAAGACTATATACTGAGAGTGTAATCTGCTTCTGTCATTCAAATGCACTGAGTTTGTTCTAGGCTTCTTTGGAATGCTGAGAATGTTCGCATTGTCTCATGACATGGAACTCTGGTTTGTTTTAAACAACTTTTTAAAAGAATAAATGTTGATGACTTAGATGGATGTTTTTTAATGCATTTATTTTTTGTCAGAACTGCGTAATCACATCAATTAAAAGTTAAACATTAATTTAAATGTGATCATATAATAGTTATATGAACTTAACCTCTAAATAAAATAAAAAAATCACAAGAAATAACTCTACTATGTTCCAATTATGTCTAACTTAATTTATTATAGGCATTCTATGAACATAAAACGAACTCCTTTTTATATGTGAATAATTTCATGATCATCTATAGGTTAGAGACTGCCATTACTTCCAGGGCTGAATGTCAGAGTACAGGCAAAGAAAAATGATAGGGAAGTGTTAAGTAAAAGACCAGCTCTAGGAGAGATTTTAGTTGAGCCTAGAACATAAGCAGCTGTTAAAAAAGGGATTATTAGTACAGCATAAAACATATTGAATGATAACTATAACAATCAATGATGGGAGGTTAGAAATGATTAGGAAGAGAGACTGGAAAGGCAATTTACAAAGGAATAATGGTAGGACATCACTATGGCTCCTAGGTATGCAACAAAGTCCAGCTGGTTTAGGATCTTTGAATGGAAGTGTATTGATGGGTATTTTATACCCCAAGCAGACATCATAACATTTTTTTCTTTGGCAGATGGCAATTGCAGGAGGTGTGATGGGCAAGACAGAAGTAATTAAGAACATTTTTTAATGTATGTATAACTATGTAATTGTTTAAATTGTGATTAAATAAATCTGTTTAAAAAGTACAATTAATTTAAACAATCATTTAATATTCCCCACACCACCCCTACATTTATATTTTTATTTTGTACCACCTTATTTCCACAAATTCATTTAACAAAGATGGTGACATTTTCATCCAGTTTTTAGCAATTACATGTCATGCAAACAGTAGCAGACATCAAAAAATAAATATTTTGTCTTTTGAAATGTACTTAGGAATTGGAATATTAAAAGTACTGATTATTTATTAATTTTAACACTATTTCTCCATAAGGACTGTACAAATATTTCAAAATTCCCCCAGAAATCAATGAATGCAGTCATATGATAGAAACTTGGTTCGAGATGATTGCCACTGCTGAAGTGACACCCCAACCCCCCCAAGTGTAAAAATGAGAAACAGGGGTTGTGAATGGATGGATATATGTTTTCAATCTGTTTCTTTTCATCTTCAACATGTAGTAACTTACCTGTTTAAACATTATTTCCATTTTATGTGGTGTTATAAAGGACCTATGAATGAATTTCCATGTGAACAGTTTCCATTGCAATGAAAGAGATGTTTGCTTTGTGGACAGAAGTACTAATTTCTTGTCATTGTCATTTGACGTTTGATTATTTATTGTTTTATAGTAGTCCCACAGATTCTCTGTATGATATATTTTGTTTTCTTATTTATTTTATAGATGTTTGATAAGTAACCTTTTCCATGAACAGCTTGTTGAAAAAAAGAAATATTCTGTAAGTTTAGGTATGTTTTGTCTGATTGGTAATTGCATTGTCTCTGTTCTGTTTAAAATGTACTGTCTTATGTCTTATATGCTTAGCCATAGCTCATTACTTAAATCAAATTTCTTCCTTATTTGCTCCATTGTTAAAACTTTTCCATAAAGTAGTAATTGATGCCAGTATAAGTCAGTTCATATCTTCTAAGAGTCTTATTTATATCTCTATCAAACGTTTTTATGTTATTCTACATGCATGCAATAGGATATAAGAATGGCCAAGCTTTTATGTTGGGATTCCTATTCATAAGGGTTTTATATCCTTTTAATATTTTTTTTTATAAAAATTAGAACTTATGCATTTCTGTTTTCTGAAAAATGTTCTTTCATCATCCAAAGAAAGTTATTTGAAACCAGTTCAGTATACTGTGATGGTAATGAATGACCTGGTTTTAGTCATATTTTTTCATGTATGTTTTTCTATCTGGTAGAATAAGCATTATTTACCTATAAAGATACTGTTTTTAGACTAGATGACAGTTCATATATTTCTATAACTGGAAGACTGATTCCTCCTGCTTCCCAGTCATTTAAGTGATGATTCAGAGCTATTCTGGGTTTATTGGGCTACTATAAGAACTTTAGCATTAGTTTATTAAATTAATTTATGTAAGAGTTAGGATGTGGTATAGAAAAAAGCTTGTATGAAGTATAATATTTTTGGAAAACTAATCATTTTTAATTATATAACAAGTGCCCTCATTTGTAAAAAAGTATTTATTCCATTTTTGAATGAGTGCTGTAATGTTATTTAGAGTATTAGAGTAGTTTATTGTTATTGTTTTATCTAGTTCATCTGTTAATGTAACCTCTAAGTATCTTATCTTATTGTTAGCAGCTATATACAAAATCTTTATATATTGTCTTTCTTATTAGAATTTATAAGTAAAATCTGTGTCTTATTTTCATTAAATTTAAGTTCAGGGAGTTTCTGAAAATGTTCAATTAAATTGAATAGAGCTTTTAGAGAGGTGTTATCATCCTTTAAAGTTAACAAAATATCATCTGTAAACAACTGTACCTTCATTTCCAGACGACAGTCAGTTTGTATACCCTTAATATTTTTATCCATTCAAATATAATTTGCAAAAGGTTGGATTGCTAAGGCAAATAAAAATGGAGACAAGGGGCATTCCTGTTTTGTACCTTTAGCAATTTCTAGAGATTTAGAAAACATGATCCAATCTTTATATATGCTAAGGATTTAAAATTAAGTGATTTAATTAGCAGTGTGAATTTTTGCAAAAATCCATATTCTTCTAGAACTAATCATAGATAATCCCAGTGGACAGAATCAAAGGTACTATTTATGTCTAAACTGACTATATTCATGTTATTTTTTTGTATGATTAATGTAATCAATTAAATATATATTTCTTTTAATGTTATCATATGTATTTATGTCTTATGAAGGAGGTTTGATCTATTAATAATAGAAGTAGTTGTTGGATCCTAGCCACATGTATTATCATAAACATTTTGTAATCAACATTTAGTAAAGATATAGGTCTATAAGATGAACATTCCTTTGCATTTTTATCTGATTTCAAAACAGGTGATATTATTGTATATTTCTAAGAATAATAATGTCAACACTTTTAATAGTAATGCCAGAGCTTCTTTTGTTAATAATTTGAACATTTCTGGGATTATATTATCTATGCCAGGTACTTTGATTGGCTTTAAATTTTTAATGTGTGACTTAAGTTCAGTCATGGTTATTTGTCTATTAATTGTATATGATTATCTGTTAGTTTGGTTTTAATATGTTTTCTAAAGACTTTAATATGCTTTGATGTTCTGTTATTTCCTTTTGGGTATTAACTTTATCAAAGTATAATTTAAATTCTTCTAATATCTGATACTTTCTTTCTGGTATCTGGAATGTATAGTTGCTTTATTTGATTAGCTTTTATGATCTTTTTAGTTCTATTTCCTATTATTTTCTGATTTCTAGGATTCATCGAATAAGAACATGCTTTGATCTTCTCTAAATGTATCATTGTCTTATGATGTAGTGTCTCTAAATATTTTTTATACATACCATTTAATTTGCTTATGAAATTCATCTTTTTCTTCTGAATGTCTAGCTTTAGGGCATCAATTCTTGCTTGGAATTGTATTAAGTCTTTGTCCCATTGCCTTTTCTTGTTTCTAAACCATGTTAATGCCTTACCATATAAATATGACTTGAAAGAGTCCCAGATATACAGTGGATATAAAATGTTTACACACCCCATTAAAATGACAGGTTTTTGTAATATAAAAAATGAGGCCACAATAAATAATTTCAAAAATTTTCCCACCTTTAATGTGACCTATAACCTGCACAATTCAATTGGAAAACAAACAAATCTGTTAGGGGAAAAATATAAAAAATAAAAAAAGTACAATACGCTGGTTGCATAAGTGTACACACCCTTAAACTAATACTTTGTTGTGTGTGCACACCCTTAAACTAATACTTTGTTGAAGCACCTTTTAATTTAATTACAGCATTCAGTCTTCTTGGGTGTAAGTCTATCAGCATGGCATATCTTGACTTGGCAATATTTGCCACTCTTCCTTACAAAAACACTCCAAATCTGTCAGATTGCGAGGGCATCTCTTGTGTACAGCTCTCTTCAGGTCACCCCACAGATTTTCTATTGGATTTAGGTCTAGGCTCTGGCTGGCCATTCCAAAACTTAATTTTTCTTCTGGAGAAGCCATTCTTTTGTTGATTTGGATGCATGTTTGGGGTCATTGTCATGTTGATAGGTGAAATTCCTCTTCATCTTCAGCTTTCTAGAGACACCTGAAGGTTTTGGGCCAAAGGTGACTGGTATTTGAAACTGTTCATAATTCCCTCCACCTTGACTAAAGCCCAGTTCCAGCTGAAGAAAAGCAACCCCAAAGCACGATATTGCCACCACCATGCTTCACCATGGGGATGGTGTTCTTTTGGTGATGCGAACTGTTGTTTTTATGCCAAACATACCTTTTGGAATTGTGGCCAAAAAGTTCAACCTTGGTCTCATCAGACCATAACTCATTTTCCCACATGCTTTTGGGAGACTTCATGTATTGTTTTGAAAATGTTAGCCAGGCCTGAATAGATTATTGTGTAAGAAAAGGCTTCCATCTTGCAACCCTACCCCATAGTCCAGACATATGGAGAATATGGGAGATTGTTGTCACATGTAGTACACAACCATAATTGCCAGAAATTCCTGCAGCTCCTTCAGTGTTGTTGTAGGTCTCTTGGCATCCTCCCTGACCAGTTTTTGCCTTCTATTTTCATCAATTTTGGAGGGATGTCCAGTTCTTTGCAACGCCACTGTTGTCCCATATTTTCTCCACTTTTTGATGACTGTCTTCACTATGTTCCATGGTATATCCAATGCTGTGGAAATTTTTTTGTACCCTTCTCCTGACTGATACCTTTTAGCAATGAGATCCCTTTGATGCTTTGTAAGCTCTCCGTGAACTGTGGCTTTTGCTGTAGCAGGCAACTGAGTAAATGTCAGGAAAATCCTACTAGGACAGCTGAACTTTATTTGGGAGTTAATCAGAGTCTCTTTAATTGATGGCAGGTATTTACCCAAGAAGACTGAATGCTGTACTTAAATCAAAACGTGCTTCAACAAAGTATTAATTTAAGGGTCTCTAACATGTCTTCAGTAAGATTTATGTCTAAAAATGTTTGTATCTCTTTAACATATACTTCCTTAAAATCCTTTAAGTTTGTTATGTATGAAGGACTTGTAGTTACAGTTATTCTTTGTTTTGTTATTAAATCTAAATCAAAAGTAATTGCATTATGGTCTGAAAATGGGCACATGACTACTTTAACTTTATCCAACTTTGTAGTTAGATCTTTTGATATGTACACTCTACTCAACTGTGTGCCATGTTGAGGAGACTAGTGTGTAAAGAATAATGTATTATGATCAGTATATTCATTAATATCTACAATATTAAGTCTCAGTAAAATCAGATAGCATATTAGGAATTGCTGTTATCTTTTGTGTGTTTCTAGCATCAGTGTCCTCATCATTCATTATACAATTAAAGTCTCATGCTATGATTATTTCCCCTTTAACACATGGTGTACAATGTCTTCTAAATGCTACTTTGACACCTAATCTAGATGTTTACTAGAGTATATATCTTCTCATTTATGGATATTGTTAATAAACAGAACATCCTTCTTTTGTCATAGTATGTATTTATAATGTTTGGCATAAAGATTGAGTTTTTCCATATAACTGCTACTTTTCTCTTCTTTTGTTTATAGTGTGAATTTACTAAAACTGTGTAGCTATTTGTGTTATTTTTTTGTCTTCTTGTATAAGGAGTGTTTCTTGCATAGAATAATCTGTGCATTAAACATCTTCAAATATTTTAAGATACTTCCCTTTTTACAATTATAGTTCAGACCATTTACCTTAATGGAAATGCATTTCATAGTTAAATTATTACCACTAAAACTGCTAGTCATGACTATATTTTAACTAATAAACACATAGATTTAACTAAAGGGAATTACTTATTTTCATTTGATGTTGCAAAGTAGTTACAACTGATAGACACCCAAATAAAAAGGAATTAAACAATAAAACCTTAAAGACTGAGGTAAAAACAAACTAACCCTCCTATGGGGAAACAAACCCCAGCTTTGAATAGACTAGCCATTCAAGCATACCCGCTAACACCCCATCTAACACCCCTTCTAAGAGTCATTTCTTAGTCCAGTTATCTTTACATTCTGTCTAATGGATTGCTATGTCTTATATCCTATTCATATAAGACATTTTTCATATAATTTGACTTTAAATCCAAGAAAAAACATTTAATATAACCATTTTACTATACTAAGCATATTAATTTGATATTAAAATAATGCAAGTTACAATGACTTCTTGTGTTTGCTTATAATATACAATTATCCATTAGTCAAACTCCTTTTGATAAGATTAGATTAGATTCTCATTCAGATTAATCTAACTAATCAGCACAACAATTCAGATTTGTAAAAATGTATAACAAAGTTACATCACTCTAGTTAAACCCAATGAAGCTGCAGTAATTATATTGTGTAGTAAGTAGCACAGTCTGCTTCACATTAAGCTCTTTATTTTATATGATCTAATTACAATTTCCTGTCTATTTTCATTAAAATCAGATATGCGGTGTCTCTTTTATAAGTTTGTCAAATTACTTGTTAATAGAGCTCTCATTGCTTTTACTCTTATACAAATTGTACAGTTTTGCATGTTATTAGGTAAATATCCCTTTAAGAAGCTGAGATATTCAAACAGCTCATTGTTAACCTTTAACACAATTGCTTACATCATGTCTGAACCTTTTACTTTCATTTTCAAGTACTCACGTGATCACAAAGGGATTTCAACTTATAAATATGCTAATAATGGAAAGAAAACATCTTGGGAACAAGAAAACAAGCTTTTCAGCTTGTGACATCAGCAGGAAGCTGAGAAACAATTAAGTAAGCAATTTGAGTACTTCTAAACATGCATTGTGCTCAAGGAGTGCTTGAGAGCTTTGTCTCCTACTAAATGGCTGATTGTAAAGCCCAAACATGTCTCTATAGTTGAAATCAAGTCTACATTGACTTGAGACAAATTTTAGTTAAACTGTGATAAGCCTTGTTCATTCCATATAAAAAAAGAAAGAAAGAAAGACATTTCTTTTCCTGTTTAAGCATGCACTAATTATTAAATCAATTAAACTATGAAACATTCATAGACAAAGATTAAAAAAAAAACAGGCACATATCTTCTGTTTCTTAAAGTTTAGAACTTGTTTAGAAATCTATATTAAACAGTATGTTCAAATAAACATTTTTAATGTTCATTTAAGTGCCTTTTTAAGTTGTAAATTACTCTCTTTGTCTACACTACACACAAAAACATACAGTATGATGTGTTACATAAACGTTTTCATTTTCTTTAAGCTTCTTTTCCCCCTTTCTTTTTTAAAGTAACTTGTCTGAGACTATGACACTAATACACACTAACGAAATGTATAAGCAGATGCAACATTGTTTTGTTTCATGTATTATGCTATTGTTATTTACTAAAGCTATTAGTTTTAAGCAGATTTGTTCAAGCATTAGCAGGCTGTTAAGTTAGTGACCTAGAGAGTTAATAGACAAGAATAAAATGTTTTTACCTTTTATCCCTTTCCTGTGGGATTGTAGTCTTTTAGTTAGAAGGCATTATTTTTGTTGTACATTTTAGGGAACTTCATAGACTTGCCATCTGAGTAAAGTGTGGTACCTTTAGATAATTTTTTGTCTGGTATTAAAGGAAAAATATGTAAAATCATTATTTAAAAATTACTTGTCATTTAGTCTCTTCTTTTTGTCTACGTTTTTCCATTCATTCCTCTCTGATTGGCATTTTAGGGTAAAACTGGTCCAATCCATACCCTCTGTTTGATTTTAAGTTTTGTTAGATGTTAAAAATGGCACAGCTGCATCCAATGTGTCAAAAGTCTTTGCTCCATCCAAGTAAAAGATTTTAAGTCTCACAGGAAACAGTAAATGAACCTTAAAATGTCTCTTCTTCAGTTCTTTTATAAAAGGCAAACATTCATTTCTTTTAGAGTAATCATCATCAAATCTTATTATATTATCTAGGTATCTGACAGGAGAGTTTGACCACACAGTTTTTAGCACCGGTACCTTGTCCTGAGAAAATATAAATCTTACTATTATTGATCTTGGATGCTTATTTGCTTTGATGGAAGATGAAGGAACTGTCAGAGACCTATGGGGTCTTTCAATTCCATAAGAAAAAGACTCAGGTAAATTCAGAACATTTGGCAGCCAGGATGTGAGGAAATTTACCATATTGTCTCCTTCAGTCTTTCCCGGTAGGCTATAAATACGCAAGTTGTTTCTCCTTGACCTGTTTTCTAGGTTATCTAATTTGTTTGCTAGAAAAGTATTTTGTTTTGAGAGACACTCAAGTTGTTCTTGTTATGAGTCTGCCTTCCCATGTCATTTAATGTTTTTCAATGTCAGAAATCTGAGTCTAATGTTGCATTATTAATTCTTGTAATTGTTTTGTTTTTTGCATTTTTCTTTAAAAGAGTCAAGCTTTTGTCCATTTTAAACAAAAATCCAGAAAAAATGCTGAGGTTAGGCTCCAGTGTCCAAATCAAAGTAAAAAAGCAGTCTTCAGTCTTCAATAATAATAATACAATAAGATTATGCAACGGTCGAGACGAAGTGAATCTTGAGAATATAATTGGCACTAGACCATGTGGCAAGTGTAATCAATGCCAGTATATTTGCAGTGATACTCACTTTGTACATCCAGATACAAATGCACTTTATGAGCTTAGGGTTGGTGGTTCATGTTTGACCACCCATGTGGTTTATCTTGCTATCTGTGGCCAGTGCAACTGTTTTTATGTAGGCAAAACAGACCGCAGCCTCAGAGAAAGGGTTAGAGAACATGTATACCACATAGGGAAGGGCTCAGAGAACAACGCTTTGTCTAAGCACGCTTTTGAAGGTAGGGCAAAACATACATTTAGGTTTATGATTGTTGCAAGAACTTATGAGAATATGAGAAATAGTGACATTAGAGATAGAACCAAGAAGCTGAAGCAAGATGGATAGCTATGCTGAGAGCCAACTTTGGTCACGGGCTGAATGACAGCATGCCCATTAAGCCTATCTTAAGAAAAAGGGGCTACGAGGTAAATAGATGGCTATGGGTTTATGTTTTAATATATTAATATATTTTTATGCAATGTTTGCTATGAAATATCTATATTTATATGTTTTAAGAATTTTATTAAATTGATGCATTAAATTTGATGTATTTTTAGAAGTTCTATATATATTTTTAGAAGCTCTACATTATGAATAGGAAGATAGAATGTTTTCTAGATATATATTATGTATTTTAGATTTATTGTATTTTATTAAATAGTCACACTTTTGTTGTGTCATACACACTTAGCTTTAAGCAATGCTTTCTGATTTATAAGAGAGAATACAGCTTTAATGGTAAATGGGTTATTGAGTCACATGATTATTTTAGTTAAGTATATATAGGTGTGGTTTACCTTTGTTAGTATACACCTGAGGAAGCAATATGTGAAAGCGCTTGTGTGACAATAAAGAAGACTTCTTATACTTTTATTCTTCGATTCAAGTCTGCTTTTTTACCTTTATTGAAGACTGAAGACTGCTTTTTTACTTTGATTTGGACACTGGAGCCTAACCTCAGCATTTTTTCTGGATTTTTGTTTGCCTTTACTGTGTTTGCAGAGGTATTCTGGTTGCTATTGGGCATTTTCTGCATAGTACTTTTGTCCATTTTGTCAAATTTCAAAGATAAATCCTGCATGGCAGATAATAAAGTTTGTAGTTCCTTCTTCATTAGCTAGTCCTGTGAAGTGTTCTTTTAATAACTCATTCTGTGAAGAAATGTAAACCCTTTCTCCTTGAATTTTGACAGAAAAATAGTAGAATTTAAACAAAATATTCCAGTGTAGACTTCCAAAGACTGTAGTACAAGTTAATGGTTAAGTTTAAGAAGTTTAGGAGTCTTGGTTTTTAAAATTTTCTGTCAGAAATATAACTTAGATAAGAGAGATAAGAAAAAGTGCTGTCAACCTGTCAGCATACTGGCCACACCTCCATGTAATATTTTGAACATCAAGACAATCAAATCTATGAATGTTAAATTTAATATATGTACTTCAGCCAAAAATAGTATACAAGTATTATTCAAACAAATCAGAAAGGACATTTTTTATTTGTCAATTCAACCATTTTTCTATGTTTGTACTCTGTATAAATCTTAATCTACAATAAAATGGAAATAAATAACAGAAAATATCATAATTTATTGACAGATTATTAGAAATTAGATGTATTTTCAAATATCCTAAAATACCCTTTATATAATTAGAATTAGAAAGCTTTGATTTGTAATATTAAAAATAATTAGACAACATTAGTAAAATTTTTTATCAAAACTGACTCCTATTTGGTTGGGTATGCTAAAGGTTTTAAAAGTCACAGTACTATATGCAGTTCTCTCTGCCCATCTACCACACAGAACTCCAGTGATGTGCATGGAATCATTTTTGGAATACTAGTACAAATTTCAGATACTAAGTCCATTTCTTGTGATAACTAATGTAAACACCTGCCAGATTTTTCTCCTCACCAAAACTGCTCATAAACTGCAGTCACCTTTAAAAAAAGCAATAGACACTATCTAATATACTAAGTCTGTTTCTTGTGATAACTACTGGAAACACCTGCTGGATTTTTTCCATAACCAAAACTACTTAGAAACTGAGGTCACCTTTAACAAAGCAATGGACATTATCTAATGTATGCTAAGTACCACAGTGGAACTGTAGTACTTGCACAGTTATCCATAACTGATTTCTCCACATTACCAGGTCAACCTAGTCTACCACACCTCGTTCCCCTGCCACTTTATGTTTCATCCTCTCTACTGACTCTTGACTGGGTCCTAACTGAAAAGAGATTGGTCTTACTTTAAAATAACCTTACACTCAGCTAACTCAGGAAAAGGTACATAGTCAGGCTCATCCATTAATCTGGACAAGTTACAAAGACCTCAAAATAAAGTCTCACTACCAATTCTTGTAAACTAATGCAATAAAAAAGGATATTAAGGAAGTGGCTTACTGATTGTTTCTTTTGTCTTTTTAGGTGAACAACCATGACCAGGGTCAGTCCCACTCCATTCATTCTTCACTCCACTTGGGCTCACTCAGCCCCTACCCTACCCCCAAATACCACCCACCCCCAGTACAACTACACTTACACTTAATCACCAACTACACCCCTTATCCAATTACCCAATCAGGACTTCATCAATTAACTCTCTTACTTCACACACTCCTAACCCAGTATCTTTTTAGTTCACATTAAAACCTAACCCTCACAGCACCATACACTATTTTATCTCTTCTCTGCTCACAAACCTCAAGAACCATGCTAATTATACATAATACCTTACTTAGCTTACTCATCATCACATATGGTACTTCCTACAACAAACAAAAAGTTATATACAACCACTTACTAACTAATCCTGTCCCTACTCCACACAGTGCCAGTTTGACTAATATTGTTATATCATCATACCTATACAATAGCTCTAATAAAGAATTATACTCTAACAAATATGTCCATACACAAGCATCTGCATACTTATGACAGAAAATATGTAGAGTTTCACCCAAATTCTCTTACTTATTACTTCATAAACTAACTCAGCTTAAACTAAGTGGTGACATACATTCCAACCCAGGCCCCCTAACTTCAGTTCAGACTACTCCTTCATTTGACAACACCCAAACAAATAACATCTCCAACCTAACTCACAAAGCCTCTAATCTTCTAATACAAATGTTAGATGCTTAATAAACAAACTTCATGAATACCATGCGACTCTCGCCCTATACTCTCCTGACCCTGTAATTTTAACAGAAACCTCTCTCAAACCACATATAAAAATACTGAAATTCTCACTCAAGGCTATAATATTCACAGATATGACAGACTACATAAATGAGGTGGTGAAATAACCACCATGTAAAAAAACACACTAAATTTAGTACACCTTGTACACCCTCCCAACTCGTAGAATCAGAAGTACTAATAACCCGCCTTGAAATCAACACCAAAAAAAATGTACAATAATTGTAGCTACATACAACTCACCAGGAAATAACCAGTCTAAAATTGAAAACCTTCTAAACTGGATATCATCCACATTTAATCAAGAAACTATTATTATGGGGATTTCAACTTAGACTGGTACACCTGCTCTTCCAAAAACCCATCCAACTTCATCAATTTGTACAGTTTCTCCCAAATCATACTCTCTCCTACCAGAGGCAACACAATCAGTGGTAAACAAACTATCCTCAACTGGACCTTAACAAATAAACCCAATCTCTGTAAACATCCCAGCTGCCTACCAGACAGTATGACTGATCACCTGCTTGCTTACCCGATTAGGGATAGGTCCATCACTCCAAAAATGTCTATATATAAACACATCAGGAATAAAAGTAACTTGTCTCCCGAACTCTTCAACTCCTTTTTGGAACAATGTGACTGGTCCCTACTAAAACAACTCCCTTTAGACTCATCAATCCAATTCTTCAATCAACCATTTCTTAACATATTACATGACCTTTCCCCCTAAGGAATACACAAATTATAGCAAAACAACTCCCATGGCTAAGGATATCAGGCTACTTCTCAGAGAGATGGAGCCGGGTCCCACATCAAGCAACCAAGACCCAAACTTCTCCACTTACCGATGGCCAATTATGAAATAAGGCCAAAAATCAAATCCAAAACAATAAAATAGCTTGCTACAGCACATTGCAACAAAAACACAAAAATAACCCCCAGAAATTCTAGGGAGCATTAAACAACTCCTTAATCCTAGACAATCTACCACTCCACCCCTACTACCATTTATCCCACTGATTGTAGAGCTTCTCAGTTTAATTTCCATTTCATAAACTCTATACTGTCTCTGGTAAAAATCAACAATATCCACCCAACAGTTCCTACAGGATCCCAACCAAGCCAAAATCTGTTCACAATCAAAACAATTCTAACCAATACTATTAAACTACTACTAACAATACTAAAACCCACATCCCTTGCTGCTGACCTACTTTCCAATGATTTTCTGAGATTAGCAGGAGATACCATAGCTTACCCCATATCCATACTAATTAGTTGTTCCATCTCAGAACAATACATACCAAAACTCTGGAAAATCTTTAATATCAACCCCCTGCATAAAGGCAGTGCCTCAATTGGCTTATCTAATTACAAACCCATTGCCAACCCCCTAATAGCAAAATCCTTAAAAAATGCATGCACAAACAACTCTTAGACTATTTATCTCCTCTCCAACTCACAACATGGCTTATGACCCAAGCATAGTACCACTACTGCTCTTATTAACTTTACCAATACCATCAACCAACTCAAAAACAACAGCCAAATAGTTTCAGCCATATATTCTTTGATATGTCAAAAGCTTTTGCCACAGTATCTCACCAAAAACTAATGAAATAACTGGCATCCCTAACTCTCCCATACAGTGCTAATCTGGTTCCATAGCTACTTAATCAACTGCCAGAAAGCAGTGAAGTGGCAAAAGAAAATGTCCCCCTTACTACCCATCTCAGTAGGAGTCCCTTGATGGTCAGTCATCGGACCACTACTCTTCTCTATATTCATGAAAAAACTCTGCACTGCTACTAACAAAGCCAACATCATACAATATGCACATGATTCCTCCCTTATATGCTTAACCCCATCCCTTCCAGAACTCTTTGAAACAACTCAACAATCCTAAGACATTGAAAAATATCTCTCTAATCAACAGCTAATACTAAATTTTAATAAAACAAAAATATTATATTCACTAAGAGCAAGCCACAAGTAATGCAATCCCCCTTTATTATCTACTTCAGAAACAATACTAGACTAGAACCCAATGACCAAACAAAACTGCTTATCATCACAATCAAAAACTCCCTTAAATCTGACAAGCACTTGGCTCTTTCCATTAAAATGGTATACATCAAACCTGTCTCTCTCTCTCTACTGAGCCAAACAATTCCTTACCAATAATACCAGACACTCCATAGCCAGAACATACCTACTTTCTCCCCTTCTATATGCCTCACCTATTTTTATTAATCTTAGAAAATCTAATTTAGCCAAACTAGATGCCTGTTACAATAAAGGAGCTAGATTTGCACTTAACTTCCCTTTTAGAACTCACCACTGCTCAGCTTTATGGGAGTTAAACTGGCTTGAACTATCAAACTACTTCACCTCAACCAGCTTACAACTGCCCACTCCATTGTTTACCAATCTGATAACTGTTCAGCACTCAAAGACTTAGTACAACCATACACATCAGTAGTGCTCACAAATTAAAACTGCTCCTCAAAAACACCTGAATAACAATTGTCTCTGCTCTTGTACTACACCTGGATGACTGGCCTCCTCACACCCCCAATCAACTAGCAAAACTCACTATATCCCTTTAACTAGCACTCCTAAACACTCCTAAACTATTCTTTTTTCCCAAACAGACCTCCATCTTTTCTATAACTTCCAAATGTTCTTCATTCAACTACTCTTCTCAAAAATAGCTCATGAAAAGGAACTGCCAAATCATTATACACCACCTGTGTTTTCATCTGCATTGTATTGTTAAACTATCCAGAAAGAACAGGTCTATGCACTGTGTAATGATTTTAGCTGTTATTCTTATCCCAGTTTCCTTACCTTTACTTTCCTCTGTCATCTTGTAATGACACTGTAACGTAGTAACTATATGTATGGAATTACCTCTGTTTACTACTAAAAGTTGTCTGTTTTTTCATTATCTATACACTTTATGTCATATATTTGTTACTTAAATATTTTTTTGTATTTTCTACTGTTGTATGTGGAGCTTTTCTCCTCAGGACTCCTCTGAAAATAGACTCTCAACCCAGACTGGTACTCCCAGTAAACAAATGTAAAAATAAATAAATAAAAATAAATAATCTTGGTGTGGCATTTGTCTGTTTAATCCATTGTACTTCTACTTCAATGATAGAAGATATATATATTGTGTGTGTGTGTGTGTGTGTGTGTGTGTGTGTGTGTGTGTGTGTGTGTGTGTGTGTGTGTGTGTGTGTGTGTGTGCAGACAGAAAGAGGAAGGGATATATATTCATGGGAACAGATACCCCTTTTAAGACGTTAAACAATTAAGGCATAAGTTATTGCCATTCATGATCTAAGGCTAGAAGACATTCCACAGGATTCAATAAACTCCATGCAGGAATAGTGCTATTCCTGCATGGAGTGAAATGTGTCCATTTCCCCTTAGCTTTAACAGCAGCACGCCTTGCATATTCATAAAGGCATGCTACTGCTAAAGCTAAATGGACACGAAGACTACTGAGTGCAGGGGGCATGTTCAAGTAGTGCACACACATCTACCAGACCCCTTGCACTCAGAAAGTGCCATACGGCACTTTTTAAATGCATTTCAGTGTCTGCGAACACTGAAAGCAAAGAAATTAGTCTTTCAGTGTCTACTGACACTGAAATGGATAGGAGAGCAAGAAAGCAATGCAGGGGGTGTGTGACAGGCTCTGCTTTGTCCTGCATTGTCAATGTGCCGTATGGCCATAGCCCTTAACTGTACAGGTTTCTGCAGAATGACCAGATGCCTGCCTCACACACCTCTCCACCTCCTAGAGCAAGAAAGCTGTATAGAGCTATAAATAATGGGGGGACAAAGCCACAGAAATAGGGACACTCTTTAAATATTGCACTTACAAACCTGGAAAGTTGATAGAATAAAAGGTTTGCATTAGCAAGGATTTCCTGAAGGGTATGAAGTCTGAAACACAAATGTCTGTCAGCATGTTCTGATGTAAACCCCGAGTCTTGTAATATAATAATTAAAATCTGTCCCTATGTGTCCCATTACAATTCACCTTACTGTGACTGACAAGGAGTACAGATACATGTAAATAAAGTGGTTTAATTACATTTTTTTTCCATCCTAAGGTATGTTTACACATAGTTGAGCAGGTGTGCATGTTATGGCCCTCAGCTCAACATTGCTTAAACATCCCATAGGGGATAAAAATATACAGCTGAAATCCTCATGCCAAGATAGCGTAGTGGTCATAGTCCCAGCTTTGCATGTAGGTGTTCACATTTTGAGTACCACTACAGGCACTTTAGTTTTACATGGGAAAACAGTGTTAAAAATTAGAATGTCATTTAAATTATGTAGTAATTGATATTTGTCACCTAGGTAGTGCAGCTGGTCACTGACAGAACCCACACTGTAAAAGTTGCAGACTCCAAATCTGATTTCAAACCAGTGACAAGTGGAGTACCACAGAATTCAGTCCTGGGAAGGCTCCTGTTTGGTATCTATTTCTATGAAGTACAGGCTAACACAGAAGATGTTTGGCTAATGAAGTTCGCAGATTACTGCAAACTATGAGCCATAGTTGAATCCCCAAATGATGTGGACATCCTACAGAAGGGCCTCACTGAGACAGATGCCTGGTGTCAGAGCCATGGCCTCAAACTCAATGCCATAAAGTGCATTGTCATCCCCTTTGGTAAAAACTCTGTACCCATGAACTACCACATAGGTGACAATCTACTTAATGCCGAATGTGTGATAAGAGACCTGGGGACCTAAGTGGACAGTAGTCTCTCCTTTGATAATCACATCACCACAGTAGTCAGGAGATCCTTCTACATGGCACACCTCATCACAAAAGAGTTCTCATCTAGGAAAAAAGAGATCATTATTCCCCTCTACTTGACAGTCATTAGACCCATTATAGTGTACAACACTCCTTTTGGAATGTATCTCACAAGACATCTGCAGCAGCTGGAAAGGCCACAGAAGTACCTCACAAAGAGGATTACTGGCCTCAAACTGATGCCCTATACTGACCGTCTCAAAAAACTCCAGCTTTACTCCGTAGCATATCTCCTACTCTGAGGTGATCTCTGCCTAACATATAAAGCTATGTCAAACCCAGAGCTGTTGGACATGCTACACCTAAAGAAATCCCAGTCCCTCTGAGCTACACACTCTAAGGACCTAAACCTTGTCACCACAATAAACAGGACATGCTGGAGGGATAGATTCTTGTCCCAGAGACTTCCTATACTCTGGAAAAAGCTACCCATCTATGTCAAGTAAAGTTCCTCATTAGCACTCTTAAAGAAAAATCTTGATAAGTGGATGGGAAATAGGAAATACACCCCGGGGATCACTTCTGTGGCTCTGCTCGATGGGCACTGGAAAATAACTTTATTGGGTGGCATAAGCCAGGGAACTTTGTTGGCTAAGCTAACTTAGGCCCTTGGGCCAATAGCCTAGTATCTACTTATGAACCTATGAACCTATGTATGGTCAATGGCTGGCCAACATAGCCCTGTGTCAGGCATTCACATCACTTAATGGTGTGCAGACAAACACCCACACATCCCTATCACAGGCCACTCACCACCAGACATGCACAGCTCCTCTGCACAGCCAAGTTAAACATCACCCCTCCAGAGACACACACACACACACACACACACACACACACACACACACACACACACACACACACACACACACACACACACACATGCACACACGCACACACGCACACACACACACACACACACACACACACACACACACACACACACACACACATACACAATGTCAGCCATATGGGCCAGTTTAGATCTCTGGCAATCCAACACCACACCCTGTGCATGTGATGATACTTGTGCCACAACCCTGTTATCCATACCATCGATGCATGGACATGTTCATACGGGTCAGATGCGCAGGGTGACTAACAGTATAGCAATGTCATGCTGTGTAAGGTGCTGACTGCTGGCAATAGTTATGGGTACACACCGAGGTGTATGTACCTTGTTAGCCATGATGCACTATTGCTGTTAGTACTGCTGACTGACTGTAGTGTCACATACTGTATTCTGGTTTTGCTCCAGATGTCTGTGTGTCTGCAGGCTGTGGGCCTGCTGACAGTATCAGTGTTGAGTAAGGTGGAGTGGAAACAAAGTGACTTTCCTCATAGCCAAGGTACAGCTGTATATTTACATGTTTACCAGGTATGTTAACATGCAACGGTGTGTGAGGGTCAATTATAGCAGACAGTGTGACCTTGCATACATAACCTTGACACAGCCACCTAGCCTTCATGCATGTCACCTGGGTGTTCTGTAGGAATGCAGGCTCACACATGCAGAGGAGGTTACTTGAGTACTGGCAGTAGGTCCCTTGCAAGCTTAGCCATTACTTTGTAACAGATTCAAATATTAGCACCTGTTGCCCCTGCCATTTCTGTTACATCCATTTGACCATCATGCAGTTGATGAGGGTATGCTTGGTACTGTGTATGACAGGTTTGGGGTATGTATTCCTGACACAGATCAGCCTGTATTAGTCTAACCAGCATGTGTGTCTTTTATCTCATATGCATGTGTGGCATCTCGTGCAGGTAGTGCACACAGAGTCATAGTTATGTACAATGGACAGCTGGCTAAGGGATGAGCACAGCCCCTACCTGCACAGTGTTACAAACAATAGCACTAGATATATAACACAGACAGCACAGCAGTATTGTAGTATGGTAGTATCTGCCACTACTATTGAAGTGGGTGACAATTGCAGGGGCTCTTAGGATTGCTAATGGTGGGTTCAGAGGCCCTTAACATGTTAGAGCCCTCTGACACACACACACACACACACACACACACACACACACACACACACACACACACACACACACACACACACACACACACACACACACACACACACTGCTGCATGGGTTCATGCATTGAGACACACATGCTCATGGAGGCGACACTTATCAGAGCAGATGACCTACTCATCTATTAATGTACAATATACAGTGATACGACCATTGCACCACAGTGGCTTGGTGTTAGAAACTGTGTAACTGTGCTTGTACCATTGATTACATCTATATGGGCTGACACTAGGTTGGCAATGGGGGAGTTCACAAGGTGGAAGAGGCACTCAAAATGGTATAGCCATCACGTACACACACTGAAGACAGCTACAGGGGCTGTGCATACAGAAACACATACACAGCTGCCAATAGACATATTAGTAACCCTACATATCCACTTGTATGTACTATAGTGCTGCGTACACATGTCATGCTCCACATAGATTAAATGCCTGGGACATAACACACAACCTTTTACAAAAGGTAATCTTGTGAATGCCTTCATGGATGGTGGGATAACCCACCAGACATAGAGATTAGCCTCGTCTACTGCTCCTACAAACCTGCACAAGTGATACAGTGACAGACTTTGTATCAGCATGATGTATCAGTCATGTATGATGTCTGATGCTGGCATGTGGGGAAGTACAGCAACTGTGACATATTTGGAAATGATATCACAGGAATGGTCATTGCCAGGGAACACAGACCACATATAGCTTGCAAACATGTGGATATCCCATGTACATCTGTACAGATGACTGGTATGGGCTGTATAGTGTTACATGGTGCATTTGAGGCAGGTGCCATTATCAAGGTCATGGGTAGGGGGTCAACAGGTCTTAAAATGTTATAACCTACACACACAACAGCCACAGGATATATGCTTCACACACACTACTATAGTTGTTGGTATTGAGATTAGAGCACCTACCTATCTAAGTATTTCCACTATAGTATTCTTCAGTTATTGCACATGCCACAGAGCTTAGAGGGCTGACAAGCATATACAGGTACATCTAAGGTGAATGACATTAGCAGGCCTTGTAAAGTAGGGCAATGGGACGTGTACTGGGTGGTACATGCCTCAAAATGGTATAACCCCCCCCCAGAGGATATGATTCTCACCCAAACACACACAAAGATGCTGTGAGTCTTACACACACACACACACACACACACACACACACACACACACACACACACACACACACACACACACACACAGTATCACTGTTGCCAGTATTGAATTTAGAACCCCTACCTATCTAGTTATGTGTACTACAGTTTTACACAGTTATTACACATGCCACAGAGCTTATAGAATTTAACAGTGTCACAAGGTATGTCTAAGATGATTACATCAAGAGCCTTTGTAAAGTATGGCAATGGGAAATGTACTGGGTGGGAAGGGCATTAAAATATGCTACCCTACAAACATACACAATTACAAATACTTTCACACACACACTTTTGGCACAACAGAGTGTAGAACCCCTGCCTATTTAGTTATTTCTATTCTACTGTTACTTATTTATTACGTGCACCACGGAGCTTATAGGGCTGAGTGCTATCCAAAGATACTTTTAAGGGCAATGACATCAGCAGGACTGCTAAAGTAGGGGACTGGGAAGTATTGTGGGTGGGAAAGTCCTCAAATTACTTCAGCATACAAATATACACACTTGCAAGCTGTTCTACATACACTTACACACACACACACACACACACACACACACACACACACACACACACACACACACACACACCCACACTTGCCAGACCTGAAAATAGAACTTCTGCCTATCTAGTTATTTGGATTATAGTGTTACACAGTTATCACATGCTCTACAGAGCTTTCAGAGCTGACAAGTGCACAGAGGTACTTCTAAGGGGAATGACATCAGCAGGACTGCTACACACACACACACACACACACACACACACACACACACACACACACACACACACACACACACACACACACACACACTTACATTTTTAGGACTGAGATTAGAACTGTGTTACGCAGTTATCGCATGTGCTACAGAACGTATAGGGTTGACAGGTGTCGAATAGTACTTCTAATGTGAATGACAGCAGCAGAACTTGTGAAGTAGGGCAGTGGGAAGTGTACTGAGTGGGAACAGCCTCCTAATACTTAGACCTACAGACACACATGCGCACACACACAGACACACACACACAGACACACACACACACAGACACACACACACACACACACACACACACACACACACACACACACACACACACACACACACACACACACACACACACACACATACACACAGGCAGGTGATGTGATATCATAACCACTACCTCAGTACTATTTACAGAATGGAGCTCACCTTCTTGCTGGCATGTGCGATTGGTTACAACTGGTATGCCACTGTCTACAGCAGGACATCATTCTATGCCATTCATGGTATCCATGTATGTGACTCACTCTGTGTGTGTCCCCCTGTGTCTCTCTCTCTCTCTCTCTGTCTATCACTGTCTGCCTCTCTCTTCCCCACATCTATGTGTGTGTATGTTTGACACATTGTCATCTGTTGCCCATGTATATGTCTGTGTATCACAAGCAACAGATGCAGATATATCATATATGGGCCATCTACAGCTAGTTGGGGGTAATCCTGTCTGATGGGTGTGTGTAGGGACAGTTAAGATTGCAGAGACATAGATGCATAATACAGTTATATAGTCCTATGTGGGTTCCAACATGACCTGTGATCTCTAAGTTTAGGAGCATGCCCAGTGGGACTCCATTCCAGAGATAGGTGTACTCCAGTCCAGGGTTTTGTGTGCTACAGCCATACCTCTCAAAAGTAAACAGGACTTTCCGAGAGGTAGTGTGGGTTTATTTTAGCATACATTTTCTGACATATCTGAAGTCTGATACTGCAATGTATTGTGTCATTACCTAGTGACAGACATCCTGGGATTATCACAGTGCTTTACCAGAGGAATAGAAGTTGTATGATGCACAGACCAATATTATGAGACCAACTATAAACATTCCTGCCCAAACAGGCTAGTTGAGAGGTGTGGCTACAGCTGGTTGACTGATGAAGCTGTGTACACAGTCCTGCTACTTGGTGATATACTGTCTGGGGATCTCCTGCTTGTGTGGTATTCTTCTTACCTGAAAAGTCATTTCCTGGTGTGGTCATACCTTTGGAGTGAACCTATTTTGGCAGAATGTCCAGGTGTTTGTCTAGAGGTTTACATCCAGTCTACATAAACTTGTGTTTTTATGGCAAGTTAGTTCCATATAATTGAAGACTGACGTTACAAAATAATGGCAGAAATTACTGTTTCAGACTTCATAAACTTCAGACAATTCCTGCTGATGCAAATCCCCTTATCCTACCAACTTTCTCAGTATATAAGGCCAATATTTACAGCACGTGCCTATCATTGTGCCTTTGTCATATATTTATTCATGTCCTTGTCCAGATGCCTTGCTGTCAGAGGTTGGGAGGTATGGGTGTGGGTACAGAGTGCATTCTACTGTGCAGAAATGTCCATTATATGTGTAGTATATTCCACATAGCACTGTGGCTTCCAGGTATGTCAGTGGCAGAGCAGTACAGAGTAATGTGGTAAACCACTGAGACAGTAGTGTATGGGTTGATAGGTTGCTATGACATTAGTAAGTTATTGGCCCTGAAGCCCTTATAGCCCACGCAGACAAGGGTGTAACCAATGTTACAATATGTCAGCACACAGAGCCCCTGTCCAGCAGGGACACAGGTGAGTTCACAGGACTGTATTTTGTTTTTCCCATGCAGTTATACAGGAGCACAACACTAGGGGTATTGAGGGACTTACTGTTGACAGGGAGTGTATTCCACAGATGGGGTAGTCTGTGGTATATGTATCTGTCACACCAACAAGCCATACTGACATCACAGCCCAGGTTGATGCTGCACCTATGGGTTGATGGAGTGGGCATTGATTTCCAGACATGCAACAGTCCCATCAAGGCAGGGTCTGGATTGCTTTGTATGCCAGACAGGGTTCACCCTCAGCAGAGTCTGTATGGAATGGGGAGGAGGGACAGTGCTGTTAGCCTCTCTGTGTAGGGTAGGTGTTTGGGGTCTGGGGTAAGGCCTTAGTGTTTGCAAGACCCTGGTTTGTGGAGTCTACATGTTCTGTGATGTGTATGTTTGTGGAGTTCTCATGTGATTTTTACATCTGAGGTGTCCATTGCTTGGGTTTAGTTTTGTTGTAGACTTTAATATACATGGTTGTGTGTTGTGTGTTGTGTATTTGCAGGTAATGTTTACTGTCTCCTTACACACTACATGGCACCTATGTCACTGCGCAATCTGTTCTGGTATGCACATTCTCCATTTGTCTGGCCAGTGGTTCTCCTTCCCCTTATGTATGTCTCTATGTCCTCCTGTAGTCCGGTTACAGGCTTTGGCCACAGTGGCTGATATGTAATTGTAATTTTGATGTAGGCAGGGTACATGCCATTAATTTTCACACAGAGTTGTGGACTTCATACCTCTGAGTGTACCTATTTAGCAGGTTGTCCATCATTGCACCACTCCATTAGCTGTGGTCCTTAGACGGTTTGTGTTGCTGTATGTTATTAGGAGGCTACATGTGGGCATAGCTGGCATACCATCACAGAATGACATCTGCACAAGCCCATATATGATAGTCAGACAAAGGCCCACACATGGAGACAGGGTGTTAATACTGTTCTGCCAAACATAGACAGTTGGGAGACTGGCTTGGTAATTGATTGTTTGCTCTTATGGGTTTGATGTCTGCTTCCCCACTGTCTGCCATTGCTGTTTTGACATGACCCTTTCTTGTTCTGCAAATAGTTGGCAGGCAAATGCAATGTTAGGACAAGCAGAACCGATATACAAGGCATACTTGTGCTCCTTCTTTGACAGCCTGTGTCATTCCAGGGGTGTGGCTGTTGGCCAGTGACATGTTGTCAGTGTTGACACAGAAATGTGGCAGCCATTTATACACTGGCAGTACACTGACCTTCAGGTATTTGCTGTCTTACTAGGCACCATACCAGAGAGCCAGACATCCGGACAAAGCCCTAAGTGATTGGGGGACAGAGGTCTAAATATAGGGACCATTTTTAAGCATTGACCTTACAATCCTTGAAAGGTGATCCAATAACAGGTTTTGCATTAGCATGCATGTTTCTACAGGGTATGAAGTCTGACACTAAAATCTGCCATTATATTCTGACCTCAATCTTGTGTGATTTACCAATGAATTGCCAGACAACCACTATTTCATGTTATACAGACCACACTTATGATGCAAACCTCTGTACATTCTGCGATAGGTCTGCACAGTTGAAAGATATGGTAGGCACTGTGTAGGTTACTCCAAGCTGTGTACTGTCTATATGTGTGGCCCACTATCCGTAACTTGTACAGCTTTCCTGCATTGACAGATATTGACATCTGGACAGTGTACATAACTCCTACCGTAGGTGTAGCTGACATGCAGAATACTTGGCACTGCAGGCCTTGGAACATGGCCCTGTCAAAGACAGCACTGTACCTAGGCCACTACAACACAATAGCCGGGAGTAAGTGCTGGCCACATCCTGACAGTATTAACCACACATGTACACATCTCATCGACCTTTGCATATTGTGGACATATAACAAGTTATCATGTTGATTGGGACAGCCCTGGCAATGTGTGCTCTGCTGCTATTTCCCTGCAAACATACATGTTACTGCATTTCCATGGAATATGGGTGTGGTGGGGGCACACCTGTCCACTGTGCACATTTGCACAGACTATGCTGTCATTTGCTTTACTTTTTGGTTCCACTTAGCATAGTATTGTGCCCTGTCTTGGAAACTAGAGGCATATCACTAAAGACCACAGGTCAGATTGTAATAGCATGCATTTCAGTTTCAGACTTCTTACCCTTCAGAGCCTTACTGCAACTGCATGACCCACTGTGCTATCACTGTGTATGTCTTTAGGGGTATTTCATCATTGTCACCATGTGTGGGCCTTTGCCAGACATTTCTTTATGGTTTTCTATGGCTGACTTGCTGGGTGAGGCTGAGGTGTGAGTATGGGACTCACACACTGACATCCATGCCTGCGACCTATGAACCCAGTTAGTTGGCCTCTCACATATACTGCAGTAGGAATTTTCACCTTGGATACTACTGCATAGTGTGGGGAGGCCAGTATTGGGCAAACATTTCCTGGTGTCCCACATAGCTGACCATTGTCTGCTGCTATCCAGTAGGCCAGCCCATTCCCTTGCATGCATGTGGCAATACCGTAGATATGCTACCTGAACATACTAATCCATTAATTTATTGTTACGAAGATTGACTTAACTTGTGCCTGTGGCAGTTGTGAGGATGGTGCTTGAGGGCTGCCTATGTCAGATGCATGCAGTACACTGCCTAAACGTGGTAAGGTACAGGTAGTGTGAGCAGTGTGGCATCCATTTTACTGTGTATACAAGTCAGAGAGAGGTGTTAGTCCCTGGATCCCTAAAGTGTCAGTGTATGTGCTATGCATTGCCTCTTTGCCAGGGCCAGGGCATACTGGGCATGCCTCCATCTACTTCCAGGAGCTGGCTCATGGGGTTCCTCCTCCAAGTCCCTCTGTGCCTGTGGGGACCTTGTCAATGGTGGAGGGCTGTGTGGCTCTTCCTCATCATGTTCCTGCTGCATCTGTTTCTGCAGGATCATACTGTGTAGCATGGCACATACTATGAACATGTGTGCACATGTGGCTGGAGAGTACTGCTGGGCTCCACCAGATATGTCAAGGCAGCGGAATTGTGAGTTGGGCATCCCAAACACATGCTCTGTAATAATCCTGTTTGTGCACGCACCTCATTATGGCTTTCTTGAGTGGGTGTGTGTGCATTTCTGATGGGAGTCATCATCCATGGCTCCAGTGCATAGCCAGCATTCCCCATCAGATGGCCATACGGGATGTCCCCCCTGGCAAATTCCTTGTACAGCTGTTAGGAATACACTGATGAAGGGTTTGTTTGACCTTAAAGCTTTGTTTTATTTTACACTTGTTCAGTATCAGCATTGCTTGGTTTGTTTCATATGCCATCCAGTCTTGGTTTTATGAACTAAGCTTTGTTTTGCAACTGTTTGTTTTTTTGACAGCTTTGAGGAATGCCAGATGTGGGAGTTGTGATAGCTTCCAGGGCTGCCAGCACACACATTCATGATAATGTCCTGGGCATTGCACATGACCTGGCAGATGATGGAGTAAAAGCCGTAGCGGTTTACATAGACCCTATGCTGTTCACCGGCTGGTGCCTTGATGTGGATGTGCGTGCATTTTATGGCACCCAGTACCTCCGGGTAGTCTGCTACATGGTGGAAGAGGTGCATATTGCTGGTCCTCTCCTCACAGGTGCTGGGGAAGTAAATGTGCTCACTGGCATGTGGCAGCATGGCATTCAGGAACTGGTGGAGTACCCTGGATGCAGATGCCTCTGAGACCCCCATGATGTCCCCAGTAGGTCTTTGGAAAGTACCTGTAGCTAGTAGTCATAAGGCTACACATATCGTGATATCCACTGGGATGGGTTCCCCTCTGTTGGCTCTGGGTCTGAGGTGAGGCTGGCACAGCTCGATGAGTTGCTGAAATATGTCCCTGTCCACCCTGTAGTGCTCTACTATCTCCAAATCATGTAGCACCTGGTAGGTTACCCTGGGTCTGAACACTCTTCTTCTCCTCCTCAGTCTGGGGTGGTTGCCAGCATTAGCCTCCTAACTGCCCTCTGCCTCTAGTACATACTGATATATCAAAGGGACAGCAGCTCCTAACATTTTGTCGGTTAAAATTTTCCCAAGTTTGTACACCACTGGTGCAGATTTTGTGGGAAAAAACAGACTGAAAGGTGTTTGCACAATTTAGACTGTTGTGCTGCATATGCTGCCTGTCTGATTGGCTGGCTATGATAGATTTCATCTGCCTGCTATATTATTGGTACTTGATTGCTTTTATTCTGCTCTTTCCATTCTTGTTTTTATTTTTCCCTTCCCATTTCCACCCCTTTTAAGCCCCAAGGCATGCCGTGCAAACCCAGTGCCCAAATGTAAGCAGTTCCACTATTTCTGTTTTTTGTTTTGTTTTAGACCGGGTGCACACTGCGCAAACCTATTTAGCTAAAGTAAACACTTTTAAGCAGACGTGGCCCTCCCTGGACATGAACACACTCTACATTTCATGTGATGTCAATACAGCTTCAGGCACACACCCCTTTGCTTAGTATGCTTAGCTAAGCTCACATGGGAGCCGTGGAGCTTCAATGTGCTTACACCAAGCATGATACACCCCCTTTTCATGTCAGCTGCTTTTCCTGCTTACACCATTGCCTTATAGCTCTTACACAGTTAGGTGCAGCCAGATGATGGTCTCCCATTTAGTGATTCAGTAAAATGTATTCATTTGCATAACCCACTGCCTTAGTCCCTTGTTACACCACTACACCAGAGCCTTCCTCCTTAGCAACCAATGTTACTTGTTATTGTTTTGATTCTGCATGCCATACACCATAATGGCAAAATGGAGATTTCGCTTAAAATTGTCTTTTCACCTTTTTTTGGCACAATCCTATTTGTTTGCTGCTGAGCTTTTTTAAATGGCTGAAATTGGCAAAAAAAAAATATTTTTTTATATTTTTGCAACTATTTTCCATGTGAATGGCTGTATTTATGGCCATTGGCATGCCTAATGGTTATACTACATGCCTTACCTTGAGCTGCCATGCCTCCATTTTGATTTTTGCAGAAATGTACTTGGTTAGTCACTGAATAGATTTCTGCACCTCACACTATTCTGGCACGGATGCTTGTCTGTTTCCTGAATCACAAATTCACCTCATTTGCCTGGTTTTCACCAGCAAATGAGGTAATTAGCATTATTCAGTGGTGTCCGTGCCAGAATATTGCTGGCAGGCTCGTGCACACTCCCAGTCTTGTTTACTGGATCACTGGGTGGCCTTATTCTGTGCAGTAGCTGCTACATTTTTCGGACATGGGATTTTCCCATTATTGAATCCCAGGGATTAACTGTTAGAATTATATTAAAATAAACTGAGCTTCTAGAGACAATTCTATAAGCAGGCTGCTAAGTCACTTAAGTGCCGTATTGAGGAATGAGGTAAGAAAACAAAACTTAGTATACTATATTCTTCATTAAATATGAATAAAGAGCACATGTGGTTTAAAGTCTAGTTTGTCAAGCACTATTAATCAGACATGCATCTTACATTATACAAAACAAAGGAGTCCACATGCTGAGTGTTACACATTGTTGTGATCTCTAGGCTGAGAGGTATGCTTCTTCTTAAAAATGAATTTTCAATCTTTTTAAATGTTAATGTCATAAAATAAAATGAAAACAAATTCAAAATGATGCTTTATAGTTAATTTGCAAGCAGCATAGGCGCCGGAAGCTGTTGAAGACACGGGGGGAGGGGGGGGGGTGACAGGGGCACTTAGTGATCTAAAAAGGGCAATTTTTTTATAACTATTTACTACTACAACATAGATTCACTTGGAGGACCTTTTAAGCTTAGCCACTTCCCTTTTGGTGCTTGAATTAATATTTTCTGATTGGTCTTATCTATCCCATGGCTGATAATTGTATATTAGCCCTAGTGAGAACTGTGATAATTTGAGGGGACCCATATAAGGGATGCAGCATTTAGGAACTGCCTCTATCCATTAGTGGCATGAGGGGCAATCCTGGTGTACATTTTCTATTACCCATCCTAAGATTCAAGTTGCATTTGAATATGGATGGATGAGCTTTATTTTATTTTTATAGATAGTCTGTTCTGGAACAGTGGTAACCTCTGTGATATATATCCATCTCTCCACAACATACAATTTAGATACCTGGACTGAGTATTTCTGATGCCATATGACTTGCTGATGTTCAGTAGGTCCATCTGTATTAGGTCGGAGGATGCCTTGTATGCCAGACACATCACCTCTCAGCACTCTTCAAGATACTGACTATAGTAATAAATATTTGAGGTGGTCCATGCAAGACCTATTGTTTAGGACTTGTATCCTTTTAAGGAAGGTATCTCTGAAGGTATTCCAATTGTTGCATGGGGCTGGACAGATACATGCCAAAGTGGGCATTATACAAATGATTGACCTAATGAGAACTTTGTAAAGGGGGACAACATCTGTAGATCTAGTCACAATCAATTTGTTTATAAGCTGTGCAATATAGAAAGGCTTTGTTATGACTCTGGGTGCATGTTAGTTAAAAGTTAGGTCACTGTACACACAAGTTCCCAAATGCCAAACAATTGGGTTAGTTCTCAGAGGGCATTGTCATGATTTTGACACCTGTTTGGGAGAAACCTTCCTGCATGATGGTTAAGTCACTGGAGGATTCAGTAATAGCTCCTAGCTTGCAGTCATCTCAAACTTAGCCAGCCAAAGCCCTTTGGTATTTCCTTTTACTTTTGAGATGTATATGCCAAACACTAAAAGTCTCAGCACCGAACCCTGGGGGACTCCATTGGTGTCTGGTCTCTTCCCCTATTTTGATCTCCTGCATCCTTTGAGCAAGTTGGCAATCCAGCTAGTGAAGCAAGTGTTTGCTCCTATATTAGTCATCTTTTGTACTACACATGAGTAGGGGATTGCGTCAAAAGGCTTGGCTAGGTCAAGGTAATGTGGTGTGAACTGTTTTAACTTCATCGATTGCTTTGGTAACAAGAGTAAAGCTTAAAATTTGCCCATGATTATGAGCCTTTCACACTTTCCTCTGGGCTGTTTTAAAACATATTTTAGGGTCATGCATACATTTATGCATTGTTTGATTCACCTTCCTGAGTATATTTAATTATATTCCCATTACACAAACTAACAACTCTAGTCTTACCTCTCAACTGTCTACATTTTTGCAGAATGTCCAGATTTTGCCTAATTTTTCATCTAGTTCTCAAAATTTGGGATTATCTGCACTTTCGTGGCAAGTTAGTGAGAAATGAATTCACTAAATGACAAGACATTTGAATTTCAGAAAATGCATGCTAGTACCTTTTATTCTGGCAACTTTTTAAGTTTATGACGGCAATATTAAACATTTGTCCCAATTTGGGGGGGCTCTGCATCCCATTTTTGGCTTTGTCCAGTTTTTTGTGCCAAGAGGTTGAGAGGTATATTATGACATACAAATAAAAATTAGAATTCCTTGTTAGTTCTATATATGGGAAACAATTTACTCCAGGACTGTCTCCTATACTAATGGACACAGATGCAGCTCAAATGTTTTATCAGTGCATGGGTCCACTCAAATAAATTATGTATGGTATGAAACCAGTTACTCACTATAAGTAATATATTACTCAACCATGGGACTGATAAGGCCAAACACCAAACCTGATAAATTAATTCAAGCACCAAAAGGGAAAATTGAGAGGTTTAAAATGGCCCACAAGGGCAGCTAGCCTTGTACTTTCCTAAGGACCTATCATACTGGTGCTGGTTTGTACCCTCATCACTAGTGAGCCCAAAACAATTTAGATCTGGTGCACTTCTGTAAGATTATAATCTTGTCTCAGCTATACCCAAGAAAACTTATAACCGGTTACTATCCATCTTTAAATTAATAACACAGCACAAATAAAGTGAACGAAGTTTGTAAAAAACAGCCAAGAAAAGTTCCTGTGTCTGTGGAGCTTTACATTACCAGAGCGTTATGCAATACAAACTTATTAACAACTGATTTTACAAAATACCGAGCAGCTAGACACCACTAGTGTTTAGTGAACTAGCAAAAAAAAACTTGCTAATTAAGAGCATGGCAGCAACATAATACCAAGTACTTCAAAGTCTAGCTCTACAAGTTCTATATCAGCAAGCACTGGTTTTCACTATTACGACCCACTAAACAATGCTCTAATGCTGCCCCAGATAGACAGCACACAGGGTGAATACAGAAAATATTTTGAGACAAGAGAAAAAAAAATGTCAGCCAGTTTGGAAAAACATTGGAGACTTAGGAAAATGGTAAGGAATTAGTCTGAGACAACAACTACCCTCAGCAGAGAAAAGGAGGCGAAATGAGAGTGTGTCAAAACGCTGGAGCAGAGAAATACAGGACACTGAACTATGGCAAACCTACTGTTTCACCTGTTTCACTAAAAGACAATACATGCCTCCCAAAATCACATTACAATAACCACTGTCACTACAATTTTTCCACCCTTACTCTGTAGAGCCAGTTAACAAGCATAGCTCCAACCTTTTATTTCCAAAATGTGGAAACATTACTTCTAATGTAGAAGGAACACTTTGAAACAGAGTACTAGCAACTTAAGTAGAAAAGTCACAAAATGATTAAAATGTACCTTTATACACAAATGTTATTTTGAATGATTCAGCATTTACTATAAATATTGGTTAATTCTTGACAACAAATCTGCAACAATCCCTTTCAAATAGAATGTAGAACAGCGAGGTACATGGAGTTAAGACTCCAAATGAGTAACGTTCCTTATAATGACGTACACTTTAGAAGTATGACCTTATTAGTAAGCAGAAAGGCCAGTAAAAAGCAGCTTTTACTACATTTTTCACAGGACACCCTTCCTATACAAAACACATTTTTTCCACTACATGCAGCATATGCAGGCCAAGATCTACACTTGTTTTTAAGCTTACAAAAAAGTCGTTATCCTCTGTTTGTGGTCAGCTATGGAAATATTAATAACAACTCACTACAGAGAGATTCAGAGAGAATAAGGCATACTATAGAACCAGCACATAGCAAATTTGTAGTACTGCTGTGACTGTCTTGCATTCATGAAACAGCATACAAACTGCGATACCTTTTAGAAGTGCACAACTACCATTGGGCCATGGAAGCTTTTAAATGGCAAAAAAAAAAAATGCTGAAAGGAATTATTTAAATAACTCTGCCCTCACAGATTTCTAAACTACCGTCTAAAAGACTATACTAACTAGATTGAAAGCTGTTAGGTTGTTGTGTTGTGTCTTTTGGCTTTTCCTGGTTAGGGGTCGCCACAGCGGAACTCCGGTCCGCTAATGATTGGCAGTAGATTTTTACGTGCCGAGTTGCCAGCTTGGACGCACAACCTTCAACGAAGGTACGCCCATTCACGCATGTCTCCACACAGAAGATGCTTTAGCTGAGAATCGAACAAGACAACGTCTTACTGCGAGGCGACAATGCTACCGCAGCACCACCACCGCAGTCACACAAGTAAAATTAACATGTTTTACAAGAGATGGTAAACTGATGGCGATTCAATAACATGAAGTGTGTGTGGTGGGGAGTTTGACTGTCTCAAGAAAAAAAGCATGCCTTTGTATTTAAAACAGTGGCATTGTAAATGTTGGTTTAATTTCTCTAAATGCTTATGCCCACACTGTCACATTAGCCATGTAACAAAATAAAAAGCAAATTGCAATACTTAAAAACTGCCCCTGATTTTGAAACCGTATCGCACTTTATGTTTCTGGCTCTTGATTAAAAGGCAAAAGTCACATAAGAGGCAATTTCTCTCAAGCAGTTGCAGCACGTTGGTTGTACAAGTACGTGCCACGCCGCCATTACTACAAATTACAGCCTCCATGCTTGGCCGGACAAAATAAAACCTTTAACTTTCTCAAAAATATTGAGTAACCGCACAATTCTCTTCATGTACGCACAAACATACTAAAGTATTCTTTAGTCAAACTATATTACTTTGCTCCTCAATTAAGCTCACAAAACAATGTTAAATAATCCTCATGTCATGTCAAAAGTAAAATGGACCACTCAGTACTTTAAAAGTAAAACGGACACCTCTCAGCAGCTTAAAAGTAAAATGGACCTTTCACCTTCCAGCACCAGCACATAAACGGAGCCTTGGGGGAAAAAATCTCTCCTTACTGTGACTCTGGCAGGCTGCAGCAGGCTTGATGTGGAATCCATCTCCACGTACTTTGTGTTTGAATTTAACGTTAGCATGCAATGCACGCATGGGTCCACTTATTAGGTCTTACAGCTGTAAAAGTGGGGGGGCACCCCATCCCCCTCGCTCTATGGTTCCGGCGCCCATGACAAGCAACAAGCATGGACTAAGGTGTTTTGATAGTTATATCTCAAAGTATATTTCCTGAATATTTTCATGAAATTAAGCCAAACTGCTTTGGAGATATAGCCTTTTCTAGACAAGGAACAATGCTTCTTCAACATATTATTAGCATATTTTTATGACAATGATAAGCAATAATTTTCATCACAAGCATATATCAAGTTTTGCAGACTTAATATAAAATTCAACAACAAATTAAAATCTGGTTAATTATACTGTATTTTAAATATGCATTTTTAATTATGTGCTTTGTTTTCTTATTCTACAGCTTACAGCAGCTACATTTTACTTTTAAATGTCCTTTTTAAATTTTTCTTATTGTTCAAAGGTAAACAATTCATTAATGAAATAAAGCTATAACATGCCATTTCTTACAATGCAACAACATAATACCAATATTTTTTATATAGTAGGCATTTACATAAGATAAACTGTTACAGTGTTGCTGGTGCAACTACCCTTGACTAAAAGGTTATACAAATGCCTACATTACTAGACTACAAATACATATTTTCTCTGATAATGGACTTTCCCTCCATGTGCCTGCTGGTCATTAAGCACCCCCCCATGGAAAGCCATTTGTTTCCCAACAGTGGGGAGTCTCATACCCACTAAGGTGAAATATGTCCTGGGGGAGCTTTCATAAAGGCAGACATACACTGTGGTTGCTTGTGCCCTTACTGGCATTCTACTTGTGAAGCCATTTTTATCGTTAATGGCCTAAATCTCCCCGGCTGTGATGTGAACACTTGTGCTGCTGCAAAGACCACCTATACCCTTTTGTGTACACATTCATTCTCCTCTATATGTGTTGCCAAGGGTTATCAGCACTGGCTTGGGTGGTCATGCCCACATCTTCCTTTCATGGGCTCCCAACAACCTGTTATACCTCCATCTACCAGTAAAGGCTTTATCAGCAGAACTATGGCATGAGCCAGTTGGGACCCCCTCCCCCCTAGGACAGACACATCCATCCTCCATTCCTGTGCTCTGAAGCACCTAAGATGCTAATTGAAATCAGGCTGCCTGAGCCATAGTTAGGGCTTTATCCCTGTACATCACCAGTACAGTCTTATTTAACTACAGGTACTGAAAAATGTTATGTGTTTGGCTGAGATATAAATAGACAGGAGAAAAGTGATCCTCATGGCACTGGACTTCATGAATCAAAGAGCTTGTATTCCAACACAAAACAGACAAAAAGAGCAATGGAAAAATCAATGAGCATCCCTCATTCAACAGGTGCTTCTTGTTAGCTAAGTAGGTCACAGTACATTCTCCTCGGCTCTCACTACTAGGACCAACATTTAAATCCTGCATTCATTTGTTATCATTTATTTAAAATCATTCAGCTTTGGTAAGACTAACGCTAGTTTTTCAGTTAGCTGTTACTCATCATTGCTGTCCTGCTATGTAAAGAGCTAGATCGTGCTGAATTGAGAATTGAACACTTAACAGAAGTCATGTCATCTATGTAAGCAGATCTGAACTCCATGTTAAACAAATCAGCTAAAAATGAAAGATAGTCCCAGCCAAATTAGAATCTTCACTGTGTATTTCTTTAAACATCTTGAAGTGAAGGCCCGTGAGATACAGTATATGCAAATAATCCCTTAAGGACATAACAGTGTTTCAGCTACATGACTTCTGAATGCCCATGAATTTTCACCTTTTAAGTCTTTATGGGAACATTCAGGCCAGTATAAAGCCAAACCCCACTGGCTGTTCAGTGTTAAACAGATGTGAGCTGTTACTAGACACAGTGGTGGTTATAGTATGATTTATCAAAATAGTACTCAGTGAATCTTGCTGCACTGTTTGTTATTCCACATGACTAATTTCTTTGCCGGAAGACAATTTTTTGCAAGTTTCTTAAAAAAAGTTATTTTCTGTGGTGAAAGAAGACATGGCTGCTAGAATTCACCATGTCTTTTGCACCGTCTTTATGCAAATAACTGAGATCAGTGCATCCTAGTAAAAAAGAACACTTACCCCATTGCAGTAGCTTGGAGTAAATGAACTGTAGATGATGAAATCAAAAATGGATTTTTGTACTATTTAAGAAAGTGGCCTTCTGCTGGGAAAGTAAGACTTTTGAGTATTGCTTTGATGATTGATGCAACTATCCCTACCAAAGTATTAGAAAAAAAAAAGGGTAAACATATTCTTTTCCAGCCATCAGATCATAGTATTAAATAAAGCTGAAGATGATTCTGCTACTTCTTAAAATTATTCTGCATTTAAAAGTCGCAGAAATGTGTTTTTGATTATTTCTTCCTGCTTACAGGATAAAAAAGCTGTCAGTGTCATGCCTACCTGAGCTTCCCTGACACCACAATGGCAACTCGATCACAGACTGCTTCAGCCTCTTCCATGCAATGTGTCGTCAGAACAGCTGCCCGCTGTTTGTTCATTAATGCAGCTCGGATTGACCTCCTAAAACATAGCACAAGATACTTCAATAATGAAAACAAATAACACTTTCATTTTGATGCTTTAATAAACTGGTTTGGATTTATTCTTAGTTACAAGAAGTTGGCTTTGTTAAAAATATAGTCACAAATACATACAGGCAATTACTTGTACACTAAAGACTTTAGTTTGCCTAAAACATATCAAGATAAAAATGTATTTTTGAGAATCTTTGAAAGTAAAATGAAATAAAACTTATGTGCTTGTATGAAAATCAACAGTTATGAATGAAGCTCTGAAAATTATTCCATTCAGGTTTCCCAGGTGACTGTCCCAGACATGACTGAGTCTCCAGCCCACATGTATATACCAAAAGCTTTGTGAAACATCTTGCTTGATAACCAGAAAGGTCATCTTCATTTCCACTCAGTGATCCTTCTTTATGGCAGTCTAAACGCAGACATGCAAAAACTTTTGACAGGTCATAAACGCAGACATCATGCAAAAACGTTTGACAGGTCATACAATGCACACTATTAACAAACAGCGTCTTATTCATCATATTAACATATATATATATATATATATATATATATATATATATATATATATATATATACACACATATATCTGTTAGGAGAGTTGAGAGGAGGGGAAGACCAACTATATCAAATGCTTGAATAAAGTCAATAAAGGTACTTCCAATTTGATGGCGACTGTCCATGTTAGTTACAATGTCATAAGCCAGTGTCCAGACTGCAGTTATGGTACTTCTACCTGGCTAGAATTTACATTATGTGTTGCAGAGAAGGTAATATTTTTTATATTTATGTGGTGAGTTGATTCTATATGCTATTCTCATTAACTTGCCAAGATTCGGGAGTACTGATATTGAATGGTACTAATGTGTATCAGTGACTTTTGGCTCCTTTAGAGTCGATTCTCAGATTATGGGCATAATGGCTAAAGTGAGGCAGAGGCTATAGATAGGAAGTAAATAGTTGGTGTTGTAATCTCTGTTATAATATGGAAATCAATGGCAGTCAAGTAGGATTTGCTCTAGTAGAGGGCTGATCTATTTGGAAGAATCTTACTGAAGTAGAAAGGGGTAGATAGTTTTGGGGGCTTAGGTGGTTTTGGTCAGTGGGAGTGGTTGGAGTGGGAGGTTTGATGAATTATTTGTGGAAATTGAAAAATTATATTGAGCTGCTCTGCTTGCTGCTGCTTACTTGCTTACTGCTTGCTGTGGGATTTGAAGTCTTCTTAAGACACACAGTCTTGCTGTGCTGTTTACTGCTGAATCAGAGACACATAGCTTTGCATGACTCCATCTGTAGTCTGTTTAAAGCACCAAGCCTTTCAAATTGCACACTGATAAAGAAATATATTTTGCAGCTATAAGCACAGTTACAGATAACTTATTTTATAACAAACCACATGTAGTCTGTCAGATTTGTAGCATATATTTACAAAGTTTTCCTTCATTACAGATATGAATGATGACTTCTACAAAATACCTCTCTCTGTCCTTCTCTCACATAACTGAATTACTACAATAGCTATATACAGAGCTAGTCACGCACACAAGATGTTGTTATTTCCTCAGTATATTTTTCTGGCCTTCTATGGGAAGTCACATAATGTCTGTTTTTAGACTTTTCTATTGTCCTTTTGTGATTTAAGCACTTTTGCTGATGTGAGGATGCCATTCTGAAAGGAAACATCTGTATAAGCTGTTCCTACTGTAAAAACATCACGTATTGCTGAATTTATAAAAAAGGATGTCTGTTAATAGATATTTGTTCTGCAAACATGAGAAAATCATATAATCCTTGCTTTCCAATATTACTTTGTTAGGCTTTTCTTTTTGATGCTGTGAAGAGAAGCCTGTCTGTTATACATATAGTATGAATGCACATTGTAAACTCTATGCATATATTCAAGCAAACTTTTTCTTTCAGCATATTTACAACATAATTAATTTCAGCTTTATATTCATAATATCTAACAGAAATCAATAGATGTGAAATTACCAAGTGAACACTGAGTGGAGTATTCAGTTAAAACTTGATTTGTTGGTACCCTACTTAATAGGTAGTTAACTTTATTTATTTATTGTTTTTAACATTTGTTTACCAGGAAAGTGTGACTGGGACAGAGCCCATTTTCAGTGGAGGCCTAGGGAGAAACACTCCAAATGCATGTCTTTGGAATGTGGGAGGAAACCAGAGCACCTGGAGGAAACCCATACAAATGCAGGGAGGACATGCAGACTCCGCACACAAGGCACCCCAGCAGAGAATTGAAACAGAGACCCTCTTTCTGTGAGGTGGCAATGATAACCATTACACCACTTTGCCACCCAAAAATCATGCAAAAATCTTTTTGGTGTGCGTTGCAGGGAAGTTTGGATTTTAGGTATTGATTGGTGAGAGAGCATAAGGAGGTGTATTGATTCCTAATCTATAAATATGGGGTCTTTACCCAGGTTCTCCAGGCCTCATTGTGAAGATGCATTAGGGAGCTACACTCTTTAGTAAGGCAGTCTGCTTTGTTTTCTTCGATGGGGAAGTAGGTGCTTTAGCTGGAGAGGAGCTGCTGAGTGAGGAGATTAGCAGTAGAGCTGGAATCATCACTGGTGAGAGCAGTTTTTCAGTCCACATTAGGGAGGTGAAAACTGAATCTGGAAAAATTGATTTTGGTCTGAAGGAGATTAGCTTGAGGAGTAGGGACTAAGACTGATGTTTTGTTTACTTTTGTATACTCAAAGATATTGTGCAGTGTTCACCCAATGAGGGAGGATGGGTGGCTATGGATGAGATATTAGCTGGATGAATGGTAATTAATCAGCATCCTTTCCTAGAACTAACGGGGAGTGATTTTGTTCTACTTAGCTCATTGACCACTTAGACTAGTATGAGGTCAGCAAAGAATTCAGTAATATTTTGACTGGAAGGTCATACTATGGTTAAATTAAAGTCGGTTAGTATGATAATTTGACAGTTGGAGGGCAGTGGACTATTGTGTTTAAGATTAGGGTTTGGAATTTTGATATACATAAAGAAGGTAACAAGTATGCTATAGTAATGTAAGGATGTCTGGAGGGCTTGGAGGACAGTTTTACAAGAAGCCAATTAGGATCATGACCAAAGGAAAGGATGGTCAACTATTAGAGAATGGATGAGGTTATATTTTATATATGTTAACATAGTGCTGTCTCCCTGTCTTAGTCCAGGACAGGTGTCCAACACGTAATAATATTTAGGGAATATGTGACTAATTTGTGGTGCTCATTTTAAGAACTTTTACTTCTGACATCTTTGTCACTGAAATGTGTGCATGAAAGTGTGTTAGGATTGTGCAGAAGTAGAGTTTAGGGATGGTTGTTAATGGGTGATGGCCCAGTGTTAGATTCAACATTTGTTGTTATTACTATAATTGAGAACAGACATGAGTTACAATAGGCATTTTAATAGGGTAGGAGTGTGAGGTAAGAGAAATGGCATAGTATGTTGTTTTTTGAACATGCAAACTGGGTGAATTAGGTTTCTTGAATGAGTGTGGAGTGAGTTCTTTTGTATTAAAATTGTTGGGAGTTGGGGTGAGTTAATACATAATTCAAAAATGATCATGTATTTATTTTCATTTGTTAACTGGAGTAAAACAAGGATCCAAGTGGACCATTTTTGGCTCAGCTCAGGAAAATATAATAAACACAAGACAATTAATGATGAATAGTGAACATTAAAATATGATATTCAAGAAACAAAGTTTTACAAATAAACATGTAAGTGATGTTTTAGAAATGAACAGATGTAATGCTGAAACAATTTGTATGGAGGAATATAGATTTAGATGCAGATTTAACTTTTGTTACTATGTATAACTCTAAGCCAAATATTTTGATAGGAATTGTATTACAAAAGCTATTTTTTATTTCGTTTTTTATTTGACATTTGTTTACTGGTAAAGTCTGACTGGGTGGGTGCCTATTTTCAGCGGAAACCTCCGGAGAAAAGCTCCAGAGACAATTAGCATATTATATTAGCTTATTACAGAGAAACAATGAACGTTTTTACATACAAGAATGAATATACTATTTTTACATATATTAGATTAGTGCTTAGGAAGCTCTGGACATAATATATGTGGGAATCCTACACTCAGTATACAGGGGTGAAGGGCTGCTAAGTCAATGGCACTGGAACTGTACTACCTTACTAATATGTGCTAACCCTAGCTGTGCACCTTCTCCTAACTCAAACAAGACACTCACACCCATTTCACACACACAGATACATGCCTAGCACTAAATCTATCCTCTTTCCTTACCCCTTACTTTATACCTAACATGAAAACTCTCACGCACACACTCCCACCACTAATACCAAAACTTTCAATATATCAAAAAAAGTTTTGGCAATCTAACAAATTCCCATTTACTATAGCCATAAACATTTGATTTTTTTCATTTGTTAATTTATTATTTGCTTGTCTTTTGTGACCAGGAATGTCAGGCTGGGCAAATCATATTCTCAGCTGAGGCCTGGGAAGAAATACTCCACCAGATACATCTAAGATACTCATGGCAGAATAAATTGTTCACAAAGATACCTTAAGACATTTAGATACAAACAGGTTAAAAGTTAAAACTGGTATTTCTTCAGTGGTGACATTATACATGATATTAAATTCAATGTATAAAACATTTAGCATGCAAACAGTTCATGTGCGATAATTGTGACAAGCAGATATTAGATATGACTTATAAGACATGGGAAAGATGTTAGAAATAAGTAAAACTAAGGTTGGGAGTGTGAAACATTTCCCAGTAAGTATATAATAATTAAAGCTTGATGGGTAAACAAGAAATTGTATAGCTGATGAGTTATGGATATTAGAAGTTAGAATACTAGAGAAGATACTGACATAGAACCTGGTTATAAGTGAGTGGTAGAAGGTATTTGCAGGAGATGGATAAAGTGGGAAGGTCAGAATAAAACTGAAATGTAAAGTGGTGATCAAAGCTGGATAACAGGCAAACCGGGCCCTAGACAGGGTAATGGACCAGGCTCCCTGCCCTCCCCCCCATAACAATTCTAGTGTCCCTTTACTTGGCTGTAAAAAAATGAACAAGCACAGGAATCTGTCTAGTTCCAACCTCACCACCATGAGTGGTGAGGAAAAAATAAAAAAGCAGAGAAACTAGTGGTCTTAAAACTTCGTTATTCAGCTCAGTCACAATAATTTTCAAAAATCATGAAACCCAGGTAGTGTTCCAAAGGAACAAGCCTTTATTCATCACAGACAAGTGATCCCCAGTAACAAAAAATTAGAAATATATGATTTTTGGAAATGATTGTGGCTGAGCTCATTAAAGAAGTTTTAAGACCTTTACATGACTGTCTCACCCCAGGTACCATAAATACTGTTCAAACCTGTCACTGTGCATACTGTTTTCTTCTTTACTTTTACAATGGTTACAGAGATTTGATTTTAAACCTTTATTTTAAATTTTATAGTACAGACACTGATGAAAACAAAACAAAATTGCCTCACACTGAAAATAAACATTGCATGAGCAAAGGTAAACTTCTTTACCCTTGAAACATGCATTTATTGAAATAGCATTTAGCCAGAGGTATATGTACATTTATATCGGCATCCCCAAACCTGGCAATTATAGCTACATTGTAGCCTGCATTTTTTTCTTATGCTGTTATCAAAAAAACTAATAACAATAATAATGTCCAAATTTGTTTTATACAAGCACACAGTGGCCAAAGAATTTCAACTTAATTCTAACACACATACATACACAGACTCAGACACACACACACACACACACACACACACACACACACACACACACACACACACACACACACACACACACACACACACACTAGTCCTGCAAAGTCAGACTGACAGTTTAAAAATGACCAGATGAAGGTACTTTCATCCACAGAGAGCCATCCACCCCCACCACAGCAGTTATAACCACTTTGTTGATTGTGTATACCCATTATTGTTAAGAAGAAATAAATTACATGTACTTTATTGGTACTTTTGGAAGAACTACATGAAATCGTATAAAGATCACTAGCATCATACCATATGATTCAACCATGTGTAGCTCATTTTAAGTAGAACAGTATTTATAAGAGCATAAAAAATATCAATCCCCCTGATAACACATGCTGAAGCAATATACACAATCTCTACAGAAGCAAAAGGCATCTGAATAATTCCACATTAAAGACAGCTATCATTAAGGCAGAGGCTGTTGCCCTTGAAGAATAAATTTCTGCGTTTCATTAAAAATAGTGTGCTGGTGATATTGCCATATCATTTCCTGAACTAGAACAGTTATGCAATAGGAACTGTCAGGCAAATAATGACAACAGGTTCATAGTTACTATAAATGCAGTCCTGGAGATCATTAAGGAGCATAGCATTTCTGGTTAAATGACAAGCGCAGTGTCACACAGGAGGTAAATGAAGGTAGAAAGATTCAAAACCTACACCCTTGTCACAAGAAACAGCTCATTAACAAGTGAGAGCTCTAGTCCTCTCTCCTAACTGCTAGACCAACAGTTTTTACTTAAATGAAGAAATCCTTTACAATCCAATCTTGTAGAGAAGACTGTACCACAATAATATGCAACAATGACTGTATACTAGATGCTGAAGATCAGATGGTTCTGATCATCACTCTAAATAATGCAGACTGTATGACCTGACAAATGTAAAACCCTTTGCAGTTGCTGGAGGCTGTAAATAAGGTACTGCAAAAAGATATGACTAAAATGCAACATGCTTAGACTGTTGATGAGTTAATTCCTTCTCTAGTGCAATGAATAAAGCAAAACAATTAGAAACAGTATATCTGCTGTAGTACTGGCTTTTGTTCAACATCTCCCAAGGCATACACAAATCAGAAATATTAATGCATAAAGCATACTGTGTTTTATTATTATTTTTTTTTGGGGGGGGGACACCTACATCTCATTTTTGACCTCCCTATGTCTTCTGTCAGACTATCAGACTACATCAACAAGTTTTGCATGAACATGTATTTAATGTACTAGATGAAAACGGGTCTGGCAGCAGGAATACGGGTCTTACCCACTGTATCTATGGTACATATTTTTACTCTGACAAGCCATATAACTAAGTGGGGCATACACACACATACATACAGACCCACAAAGACCCACAAACACACACTCACGCACACAAACACAGCACACATGATGTATCTCCTGCTAATTCCTGCCAGTGCAAAACTTTATGTAACCTCGATGTAAAATGTGGACACCTGATGGTTGCATGGACTTTTCTGCCAAAGTACAGTAAAATGACTTCAAACCTCCTGATAGCACACAAAATGCAATGCTGGCTGTACCCCCTGGTAATACCAGCAAATGTATAATGCTGCCAAAGTACAATGGATTCTCTGGCTGTTAACCCTGGATACCTGCTGCTGCACTCAACTTTTTGTGCCACATCTTCTCTGTAAGCCTGCTCCTGTATCATTGGCTGAAAGCTGGAAGTAGCAGGAGGTTGACATGGACAAAGCAGGAAAACTTTCATATTTAAAGGAACATCACACAGTCACTGGAAACATTTTCATGTTTTTTTTTCATTCTTAAAGCGACAATATGCGGTCATTCAGCAATATAATTAAACTGTTATTATTTTTTTTTAATTTAATGTTTAATGTTGTACTTGGGCCCCCTGCCACCATGGGGCCCTAGACACTGCCTACATTGTATAGTGCTGGATCCAGCTCTGGTGGGGATTAATGTACAAATGAAAATGAGGAGGAGTGATAGATCAGTTTGCTGTATAGAAGAGGATAGAAGTTATAAAAGGATAATAGGTATGAGCTGACAAACTAAAATGAAGTTACCCAGGTGAGAAGCATATGAATCATTCAGCAAATAGTGCTTCTGATCTATTTACACAACAGAACTATTTGTCAACAAAATAGTTATTTGACAGACTGACATCCACTCATAAGGATATAACCACCTATAGGAGTACAGGTCTCTTTCCACCATATATGACATTCAGTTTATTTTCTTCTGAGCTGTGTTTTTGGGATCAGACTCAACATATTTTCAAGGAAACTGTGCATTAGAAACTTTCCAATCATTTTTTTTATTACAGGAGTTTGTGATTCATTTTAGTATAGTAAGATATTCTGCTCTCACTAGCAATCCTACAGTGAACAGAATATGTGATGAGGACAAGTTTTAACCTGTGAACATTGATAATCCCAATGGCAAGATAAGATATTGTGTTTTGTTTCCCACTAAGAAAGTCAATGAGTAAAATGCTTATTCTCCTAAAAGGAAAAAAGTCAACAGCAGGACCAGAAATGCCTTTAAAACTCACACATCTTAACAAAAATCTAAAATAATTCACAATGTTATCACAATACTGTTATATATTGTAATATCTGCTGTAATATTCAGGTTGCATTCAACATGAAGTAGTGCATGTAGCAGTTGTCACCTACCATACACGTTGTTTGCCTTTGGGATCCATTGAAGTAGATGGCTCATCAAGCAGCATAACATGAGGATCTCCCAGCATGCTTAGTGCAAAGCTTAACTGAAAGAAAAATGAGAAAATGGTGCTGTCTTTAAATGAACTGAAACAGAAAAAAAAACATATTCTTCTAAGCCAAATCACTAATGTACAAAATTATTTAAATATTCCTCCTTTGACAGCGTCTTTGTGTAAATGTGTCACTTTGGTTAATGTGGTGTTTTTTTTCACTATAAAAAGTGATATTTCTTGGTGGAATTGCAGAATGGCAGCCTCAATGTTAAAGAAGGAGATTTCTACAGATGTGCTAAAAATGATGAAACAAAGTTAAATAGTTGAAAATTCAAATTATACATTTAGATATTCCTCAACTGCAGTATTGCAGTTCACAACATCATGGTAACCACACAGAAACAGAGTGGATGCATCAGAAATATTGCATATTTTAAGATGTGATTAAAACGGCAACCATTCCAAAAATCTGTGCAACTGACTTAACCAGGAGCTACCCAGATATTGTCCATTCCCACATCTAATTTGTACTGAAACCTAGTGCAATCTGAAGCTCTCTCACTACAACAGTCAAACCATCAGCCTTGCTTGTTAGCTTTTAATAGAAAATGGATGTCACAAAACATTCAGCTATTAAATTCTGATTCCTGTTAGCTATGGATGCATGTGGAATGTACCATTTAATTACCAATATCTAAATAATTCCAAGATCGCCCTTAGGGTTTAAAAGAAGTGAATTCTGCATATGTCAAAAATGCATGGCTGCCTTTTCCCCCAACTAGAAAGACCTCATTTAAATGGTGACCCTAATAACAATCATTTTGTAAACAGGGATACTCTAACTTTAATGAGCAATAAGTACTGTTTCTACACTAGCTGATATTCATGTAACTATTATTCTTAATCAGATCAATGAAACATTTTACAGACTTATGTTTTACTGATGGAGGCTTCTTTCTTGACATGATAGAGATCATTGAAGTGCATTGGTTCTGCTTTCTTCACTGTCATAATAATCAATGCTGACATTTTGTCCTTTTCTTAATAAATTATATGTACGGATACCTTATCCTTTCTTAAGAAGTCAGATATATTAAAACTGTTAGTGCAGAATAAGTCAGGTTAATTGCACTGTTCAGAGCATAGGGTCACTAGGTTGGTATACTGGTTTACATAGGGTCACTAGGTTGGTATACTGGTTTACATAGGGTCACTAGGTTGGTATACTGGTTTACTTTTCCTGTTTATTTCATGGCTAGCGTGCCTTCTGTATGTAGTCGGCATGCCGTTCCTGGGTCCATGTGGGTTTTCAAAAGTGGTTTCTCTCGGGTCTATATTACATTATCAAAAGGTCTATTCATCGAATGACCTTTCATCGACACATAAATACCGAACTACCAAAACTTTGAACGGCCACATAAGGAGATTTTTTCCCAGGGGAAAAAAAATTGCTTGGCCAACAACAAAGAAAACAAACTGCCACACCCTACAAAGTGGGGGGCTTTACCCCCCCTGACTAAATATACCAACTCTGAAATTGCAGTACAGTGGAGGAAAGGGCAAATTCCCGATGATGGCCAAGCGATTTTTTTTCTCCTGGGAAAAAATTTGCTTATGTGGCTGTTTGAAGTTTTTGTAGTTTTGTGTTTATGTACTGATGAAATGGCATTCAACGAACGGCCCTTTCGACAACATAAATGGAACCCTTTTCTCTCATATCCCCATAACATAGAATATGGTATATTGTGAGTCCTCTGACTGGCCCCCTAGATATGCATATGACTAAATGAGTATACATTACACAATGTAGTGACATTACATCCAGTATCAGTTTTTTTCCTTAAGCATACCATTTGCTTGGACTGGCCCAAGCTCCACATCCACTCAGGATAAAGCAAGTAGCAGAGAATGAGTAAATAAATCATGAGAGTGTTTATGAAGGCAATTTTTTATACAAAGAAATGCTATTTAACATACATTTTTGTTCTCAATAAACAAATGAAAAGTGTGTCCATACTGCAAGCCACAGGTTATGTTTCTTTATGCGTCTGTTGATTATGTATGAGTATTCTTAAATAAACAGAATGATTTTACCAGCAAACACAGTGAAATGTCACGACAATATCTTCATTGCTGAAATAAATGGTGTGAGTTACATATCCGAGGATACCTTCTGTAGTTATCAAAGTGTGTGAGCAGTATCTCATGTAATTCTAGCTACAGTGATACTTATTTCCTTGCTTCACTTTTCGTAAAACGCTGTCTAAATTTACTCATAACAATTGCAGATATTTTCCACCACATCTTACTCTGAATTAAAAATAAATGTAAACAATGAGGGTTTTAATCTGAATAGTTTCACAAGGAGCTAATATCGCATAGTGAGAGTTCAGTATAAAATTAATAAATACTGACCAAATGTGTCTCTCCCAAAGCATGGTATCTGTATTCTGGTTTGATAGTAATCAAGAACATGAGCTATTATTATCCTTTATAAGACAGGAAATGCATGTACAGTGAATAGAAAAGGTAATAATACATGAAACTGTACGACTAGAAGCATATTTGTACATGGTTGGTAAAAGACGAAAGTCAATATCCCAAAAATATGACTTATAACTCTGTTGGTGAAGCATCCTAGTAGCCACAGTACAGAAAGATAAACATATTTGGACTATTAGGTCAAAGTACATTATGTGCAAAAATGCAATAGTTTTAACTTGCTGATACTCATTTTTTGGGCACTGTGATCTTGAAATGGCAATAATTAAACGCTGGGGAGAAGGGTTGAGGAACTTCCATATAGTCTACATCAGCTTTTCAAGCCTAGTTCTCTTATAATGCTCATAACAGGTGTACATATTTAGTCTGATGATACTGTCTCGGAGTCAGCATGCTGCCTGCTGCTTTTCTATTTGTGACTGAGTTACATTTAAACTTGGGTAATTCAACTATTTATTATTTAGCCACTGATATTTTTTCACTGTGAAATCCTTTCAAATTTGTAATTATTTGACTGCATTTAGGTAACTGAAGTAATAGTATGAATACTTGTGATGTTTTCAATTCAAAATACAACTGACTGTTTTAATGATAAACAAAATAATATCATGTATTTTTTAGATGATGATGCTACACTGTTTTATTCATCCACCATAAGGCAGCTAATAAATGCTGAAATAGCTGGGGAGTTCATCAAAAACAATATATGTATTTATATATATATATATATATATATATATATATATATATATATATAGATAGATAGATATATTAAGAAGAAAAGCTGTAAATATTTGAATGCTTTTACTTTTTAAGGAACACAATGTTTAAAACAAATGACCATTAAAAGATATAATGAAAAGGAAAATGACTGCACTTGAATTGTTTTCAGTGCTGTTCTAGTGTAAAAAAAATTCTAAGCTTGTTTGCTGCCTTTCCTGTAACTTCGTCTAGTCCAGATACAGATTTGCTGTATCCAGGACTGTTTGTAAGCTTCTGAGCCCTCCAAGCCTTTCTGTGTTGGAGGAAATCTTTCTAGCTTATCAGTGGGAGTGGTAAGCACTGGGTAGCCTAGCTACCACAAGAGTGGTTTCTGGCCCAGAAATTGTAGTTTATTGGCCGTTTAGGCAGTTTTTTCATCTCTTTCAACTTCCTGGTCCAAAAGCTTGTGTTTGCGCGTTTCCCGCCTTTCCTGTAACTAGTCTAGTCCAGATACAGATTTGCTGTATCCAGGACTGTATGTAAGCTTCTGAGCCCCCCAAGCCTGTCTGTGTTGGAGGGAAGCATTCTAGCTTATCAGTGGGAATGGTAAGCACTAGGTAGCCTATCTACCACAAGAGCAGTGGTTATTGGCCCAGAAAGTGAAGTTTATTGTCCATTTGGGCAGTTTTTTCCATATCTTTCAACTTCTGGTTTAAAAGCCCACATTTGCACTTGTTTCTCACCTTTCCTGTAAATAGTCAAGTCCAGATACAGACTTGCTGTATCCAGGACTGTATGTAAGCTTCCGAGCCCCCAAGCCTGACTATGTTGGAGGGAAGCCTTCTAGCTTATCACTTGGAGTGGTAAGCACTAGGTAGCCTATCTACCACAAGAGGAGTGGTTTCTGGCCCAGAAATTATAGTTTATTGTCCGTTTTAGCAGTTTTTTTCCATCTCTTTCAATTTTTTGGTTTAAAAGCCTGTGTTTGCACTTTTTTCTTACCTTTCCTGTAAATAGTCTAGTCCAGATACAGATTACCAGACATCTTGCAGCAATTATTGTAGCACACAAAAGTGCTACCAGCACTAAACATTTTACAAGGAAATAGCTCCAGTACTATTATTAATACCCACCCATCCAGGCATGTCTAAAGGTCAGTTCCCTGGGCTTTCTCCTATTAACCTGGTGAACTTGGGCATCCTGAGGCAATGTAGCAACTGCCTCATGTACACCAACAACCCTCTCCTCTTACCTCCAAACACTCAGACTTGCAAGAGATGCACTTATATATCCAAATTGGAAGCCACGTACTCTCCAGCCAAGTCCGGAATAGCTGGTCAAGAGGAGAAGGTCAACACTTGCACCACACCATGTGGAACACATAGCTCTCTAGAACATACACCAGCACTGCCTTCACATAAAAACACAAACCACACACCTACCTTTGTGGAGGCTCTCAATAAAAATCTACCCAAACAGCACAGACGTCCAAGGCAGAAATGCACTCGACCACCACAACGCAACACTAATTACGAGACACATAACTCTCCTAAACAGTGTGCCACTCGACCAAAGCTCCTAAGGTAGAACAGCATGCCCAACACACTAGTCATAGGTGACTCGATAGTGAGGCACACTGATGTCCCACTCACTAGGTTGAATAAGGAGAAAGTAACAGTCAGCTGCCTGTCAGGTGCCAGGATCCACCACATAATGCACTCACTCAGGTCACTCAACAAAAGGTGCAAATATGACTCTGTCATTGTACATGTGGATATAAATGACCTGAGACGTACCTCCCAGGACTACATGAAAAGTGACATGGAGGAGCTCTCAGATTATGTAGCCCTAGCCCTGAGCGACATCCTACCATCACCCAGAATGATACCACAGTACAAGCAGAAAATTATCGATTTCAACAACTGACTAATTTTCTGGTGTTATTCTAAGGGGATCCAGTATCTGTCTGCCTGGGATGACATGATTAACAGACCTCGATACTTTGCCAGAGATGGCCTGCATCTCTCACCCCTGAGCTTCTGAATACTGGCCATGGATCTTGCCACCCCTATACTGCCTTTTTTAGGTGGTGTTCCAAAGACCAAATTACCACCGTAACAGCTACAAACAAATGCAATCTGAGAGTCATGCTGCTCAATGCTAGAAGTCTAAATCTGAAAATGCACTTGTTTGAAGCACTCTTTAAAATGGAGAACATAGACATTTGTGCTGTAACAAGGACCTGGTTCAAGGCAGCAAAAGCACCCCTGCACTACCAGGCTATAACTCATTCCATACCTTTCAGCCCCAGAACTTGGACTGCAACTCCAAAGACGGTGGTGTTTCCATATTCATAAAGGATGCACACACCTCCAGACTGGTAGCCCAACATAATGCATCAGAGATACTTCAGGTGCAGCTAACATTGGGTAAGACAGTGATTCAGGTCGTAGTCTGCTATAAGTCCCCAACAATGTCCCAAGACTCACACTCCATATTCCTAAGTACATTGAAGAATATTAGGGTCCAGCCTAACACTCTCATACTGGGCGACTTCAACTACCTCTCCATTAACTGGGAAAACTACTCATATACCAATACACTTGCCCAACATTTCCTGGAATTCATTAATTCAAATGCCCTGGACCAGCTCGTTCTTACCCCCACTGGAGGTAGCAACATCCTTGACCTGGTCATTACTAACATGGGCGACCATTGCTCTACACCAATAATTAATTTCTCCCTGGTTAGATCCGACCACAAACTAATCACCCTGGAAATCCACATCTCTCCCACCTCACCCCTACAAAGGTAACCACCATGAAAAACTTCTCCAAAGCTAACTTTGGGCTCCTAAAAACAGAGGTGTCTAACTTCATGGCACCCATGCAAATGGAGAATAGTTGCATGACCTCCGAATCATACACAAATGGACTGTACAAACAAGTACACAAATGCATGGCTCTCGCCATAAGCAATAGAACTAAGACACTCTCCTCCAAAAAAAGGAAGCCAATCTGGTAGTCAGCTGCCATAAACAAACTCTATAAGAAAAGAAGGAAACTGATGCGGAATAAGTCCCAAGACTGGAAAAACTCCCTTATCAGCCTCAACAAAAAGTTGAGATCCCTCATCAAATCCTCTAAAGCTAGCTATGAAAACAAAATTGCAGCAGATAGTAAAGACAACCACAAGGCCTTCTAAAGTTATGTAAAGAATCTCCATGGCAATACCCAGATTTGCTCTAAGCTACTGCACAATGGTACCTCCTATACTGTGCCAACAGATATTGCCAATATACTGCAGACGGATTTAGTGCCAACTTTACCCCTCTCCCCCCAAAGGACCAATCACAATACCAGTAGATTGCCAAGCACTCGATATTACTCCAGTGTTACTGCTGCACAGGTTAAAACAGCACTGTCCAAGGCCAAGAATACAGCTTTCATGGGACCTGACAATATCTCTGGCTGTGTTCTACATGAACTACAGAGTGAACTGGCCCCTCAGCTGTAAGCCCTGTTCAATCACAGCCTCACCTCAGGCTTTGTCCCTACTCAATGACACACTGCTACAGTTATCCCTCTCCACAAAGGAGGAGCGACTATAGACCCTGGAAACTATCATCCCATTAGCCTGACAAGTCTGATATGCAAAGCTATGGAACGCATCATCATGGACCTAATAAACAAGGATATAGAGAATCTCCAAACTCTGGATCCCACACAGTTTGGTTTTGTGAAGGGTAGGTCATGCCTGCTCAACTTGGTTGACTTCTTTGAGTCAGTCACCAGAGTTGTGGATGAAGGCAAGGTGGTTTATACAGTCTACCTTGATCTAGCCAAAGCATTTGATACCATTCCCCATTCAGGAATCATAGAAAAACTCACTAAGCTAGGCATCAACCCCTATATCACTAGGTGGATTGCAAACTGGCTCACAGATAGAGCCCACAGTGTTAAAGTAGCAGACTCCAAGTCAGACTGCCTGCCAGTCACGAGTGGAGTCCTACAGGGTTCGGTCCTGGGTCCTCTCCTGTTTGGTGTCTGCTTCTTCTGAAGTCCAGGCCAACACAACAGGTCTCTGGCTGACAAAGTTTGCAGACGATTGCAAGTTGAGAGCTATTATTAACTCCCCAAGTGATGTTGAGATTCTACAGAAAGGCCTCACTGAAACCAACAACTGGTGTCAAAAATTCCCATGAATTACCCCATTGATGGTAGTCCACTGAACACGGAAGGTGTTATAAGAGATCTGGGAACACAGGTTGACAGCAGCCTCTCATTTGACCACCACATTGCCATTGTGGTCAGAAAGTCCTTCTATGTGGCACATCTCATTACTAAGGGTTTTGCATCCAGGAAGAAAGAGGTCATTGTCTCCCTCTACTCTTCCCTCATTAGGCCAATCATTGAGTACGATGCCCCATTTGGCATGTACCTCACTAGACACCTGCAACAACTGGAAAGGCCACAAAAGTACCTCACAAAGAGGATCCTAGGCCTTAAACACTTGTCCTATATGGACAGACTCAAAAAACTCCAACTATTCTCTGTCTCATATCGCCTACTTAGAGGCGATCTCTGCTTGACATACAAAGCCATGTCTGATCCTGCTCTGTCAGAAATGCTACATCTAAATAAATCCCAATCTCTCCACACCACATGCTCCAGTGACCTCAACCTCATTACCACAATCAACAGAACGTGCTGGAGGGACAAGTTCATAACCCAGAGACTGCACTTGCTGTATTACTGACTTCCCATACATGTCAAACAGAGCATCTCACTGGCCGTCTTGAAGAGAAACCTTGATGAGTGGATGGGAAATGGAAAATTCACCCCGGGGATCACTCCAGTGGCTCTATTCGACATAGGCTCTGGGAACTAAGGTCGGGTGGCACAATGTCAGGGTAATCATATGGGCTAGGTTTGTAAAGGCTTCAGGGCCATTAGCCTAGTACACACCTATGAATCACATATATGGATAGCTACAGAAAATATTTACAATATCTCACAATGCATATCATAATTACGTGCTATAAAATCTTCCATAATAATGAACATTGCAATTTTGTTTAGTGCAACCGTATCATGAACCAAAATCATCATGAAATTTACATACATTTATCCCACCTTAGGAACTCAGTTGCTGTCACACAGACGAATAAAAGTTTGAAGAGAAAATGCTCAGTTCTATAGACCCGTTGTTACAGCACATTACGGGGAACAGTTCACAAACAGTTTCTAAGCAGAAAGCAAAATAAGCTGATTCCATCATTTTCTAAGTATCTTTTCTAGTGCAGTGGTAGCAAGTTGACCAGGCTACACCAGAATCTTTTATCCCTAGCAGCAGTCTGCATCTCATCCTTTGGTATTCCCCAGTCATTTCCAGTGAAGCCGAGAGCATCCTCTCCAATTTTGTACTGAATGGCTCATTAAAGCCATAGGAGAGTGAAAACAAATCATTAAAATCTGCTTATTGTGAGACATCCCAAAGCATCACTAACAAGAAAATGATCAAGCAAACAATGGAATATGTTCAAACTAAATGCATCATTTTTGCAAGAAGACAAGCTCACCTGTGCACACTGTGTGGGGAATGAAACCCTCACATTCCTGTTACTTATACATACGAACTCTGAGGCTACAAAAACACCAAGAAAAAAAGAGCTATTGGTACTTTTAAAAAGCCTAATTACATGACCACAACAACTATAAGATAAATATTTGTCAATGCAGACTATTGGCTTGCACTGGAGTTGAAATGCAACTATTGCGGTTGAAGATATGTATTCAATTAAGTGCAGCACTTCTTGTTGCCAAGCAAAAAGTAAAAAACATAATGTTGCACATTGGCACAAATGTAAAACTGAATGAAGAGAACAACAATAAATTGTCCCCCAAACCAAAAACCCTGTATAAATACAAGTAAAATAATGATTTCAGCGTGTAAACTCCCTCATGCATTCTTATTTTATGTACTAAACCTCTATAGCCAATAGTGATGCAGTTCAGTTCCATTGCTAGCCAACATTCTCCTGCTTGTGGAAGCATAAAATGAAATATCATACCGTGTAAATTACATAACGTTGAAATTAGGCTTTAAATATTATTTATGGTAGAGAGAGAGAATTTGTTGCTAAAAAGTTTTTTTTTTTTCAGAAAAAGAAAACAACCGTGAATTATTTCTCCAGTAAAATTCACACAGATCTCAAGAGAGAGCTGCAGGCAGTCATAAATCTTCACCGAACTATATCTATTAGTCTTGTTTCAGGCTGCATTCTGAAATGGTCCGTCATTTACTTTGTGGACATCAACAGACAAGTCGTTACTGCTGTTCTTTAATTATTTATTTTGCAGTTCATAGTGAATTAAAATATTGATGTTCTTGCCTATACCCATAAACTGAGACCGCATGATACAATGAACGAGAAACAGCTTTAGGGTACTACAGTGCCCTTTGATTGTCAGTAAATGTGACAGTGACAGCTGTAACACTTCACAACAGCATGAACATGTTACTGTGTATTTTGATTATATTCTGTTATTATAGATGCAGTCTACATCATTTAAAAATATCCTATAAAAAACTAGAGTGAGCACATTAGTACCTTTTAATCATTAAAATGTCCAGTTTGATAAACATCTGATGAAATGAGCTTCCTGTACAATTCAGTCGTGATTGTGCTCATGGTTTTATTATAAATAGAATGATCATTGCAAACCGTTCCAAATTCTTAGCAATCTATTTCTTATAACATCTTATATTCTCCTATCTTGTTATAAACTTTGTCTAAAACATTTAGCAGTGTAATGGATTATAAGCCACATACTAGAGCAGGTTTTATCAACAAATGAATCATAATAAAACATATTTGTAAGGCATCACATAATATAGAAAAGGAAAATCAGAGAAATATGCAATCAACAGAATAAGGGTACAGTGATATAACAATCCGCATGGCCGTGAGCAGTGCTTGCTAACTTTGGTTCCATTAATTAGAGAACACTGATGCTGTTGCAGTATCCTAATGGTGTGTATTTTTGTTATTACTGTATATAATAAGACACAATAAGTAGAGCAGGAATGTGTAATCAGTTGTTAGCAGTGAGCTGAAGGAGGTGTTAAGGTCATATAAAAGTATATAACAAAGTGAGAGTTAAAAGTGGAATAAATTGAATTTATGGTCAAACATCATAGAATTAAGCTCCATCCCATAATGCCATAAGATGTTTCAAGTTGTTTATTATATGTATTTAAGAAAACTTTTTACTTTCACTGCAGCTGTACTAGTCTTCTGAGGGCTTCAGCAACAGGTCTATTTGAGGCAGCATGGTAGCTCAGTGAGATGTCTTCCTAACAGCTCCAAGTCCAGTGGCTTAGTCCTGACATCATGTTACTGTCTGTGCAGAGTGATAGGATGTCTGCCTCACAGCGCCAAATCCTCTGCTTAATTCTTAACTTCATATCACTGACTGTGTAGAGTTTTACATATTCTCCTTATGTCTATGTGGGATCTCTTTGGGTCCTCTACTTTTATCTTACCTTCCAAAAAATGTTAGATGATTAGCTACACTAAATTGTCTATATACATGTTTTATTGAGGAGTACAAATTGCCAGGAGAAGGAATAGCAGCCTCAGATGTGCAAATGATACCACTATGATACAGAAAGTGAGGAAGAGTTGGAGAGCCTTTTGATGATGGTGAAAGTAGAAAGCAATAGAACTTTACAACGATAAAATGCAGAAAAATACAATCAATATTTTCAGAAATATAGCAGCAGTAATTGTAAATAACTAATGAAAGTGCAAACATTCAATGTAAGGTACTTATCTGTGGTAGGGTGACACCAGATTCAAGTTAAACACTCAGGAATCAGTGGACTGGATGGGTTGGATGCAATGCATTTGTGAACTGTGTGGAAATGAGCCAAGAGCTGCTCAAATGTGCTAACTTTATAGAGGCAGTGAAAACTGACTAAACAGATTAAATAGGCCACTGACAAATGAAAGTATATCATTTTAAGCCTTCCTGTGTGATTCCCTGCTCAAAACAGACTATGCTACTCTCTGCTTCCACTAGATTGCAGTCCCAAGCCTTCTTAATGTACAATCACACTAGAAATAGCCCAAGATGGATACTAACATAACAATCAACAAACTAGCTAGGAAACATACACTTTCTAAAGACTATAATGCATAGAAACAAGCAGGGCTAATCAAGTCCAACAAAGGCAAATTCACAGTGAAAATAACCTCCCAGGCCAAGAATAATCACAAAACTTTCTTTAACTATATCTGCAACCTGAAAGGCAGCACACAACAATATGCCAAACTAATTGCAAATGGAGCCACTTACACTGAAACAGAAGATACAGCAAATCTACTGATCAATAAATTTAGCTCCAACTTTACCCCCCCCCTTCCTCCTACACCCCTTAGGTAATACCATTGAACATAACTCCCCCAACAATCACTAGGAAACAGATCCTCGATGCACTCTAATGTGATACTTGTGACAAACAGTATAGCAAATTCATTCAGAGAATTTCCTGGTCACATAAAATTTCACTTTTGGAGTAAAAGAGACCATTCTAAAAACCTTATAGAAGTACTCATGGTGCAGGTAAATTCAATAAAGACTTGGTGGTTGGGATATTAGCATGACAATGTGTGTGTGTGTGTGTGTGTGTGTGTGTGTGTGTGTGTGTGTGTGTGTGTGTGTGTGTGTGTGTGTGAGAATGTAGGGAGATACCTTTGCCAGTGCGATTCTATGGCCATTACAGTTGACAAGTCTAATAATGCTAGTGTGGATTAATGTGTGATTCAGAGATATGCTAATGAAGTCTTTGTCATTGCTGTGTCTGAATTGTATTGTCTCATCATCACTGTAATTGATCAATTTGTGATAGGCACTTACCACAAGTGATAAGCCTTTTTGTAAAACCTAGGGTAGGAGATTTCACACTGACATTTTTTTTACTGTGTTACCCTGATCTTGTTAAATATGGGTTATTATCATGAGTTACTTCAGTCACTTTTAATAGAATATCTTTATGACTAAATTCAAGCAACTGTGAAACAAGCTAACCTATATATCTATAATCAAACTCAAATAACTTTCAGATGAACAGGAGTATAGAATGTTGCAAGCAATTGCAGTAGCAAGCGATAATAAAATTTTAAACATGACTAATAAAATATACATGTGTCTAATGTCTTAGCTAAGCAGTACTAGATAGTGAATACTTGTCATTGTAGTTGTCACTTGAATCAATTTGAGATTATTTTTGTTTTTATTATAATGTTTGCAGGCGTATAATAAACATTTGCTATGAGATTAACACTAAAAGGAAAAAAGCATACATAAGGTCAAACATAAAAAGACAAGAATTCTAAGGATAAAGTTAATTCAGTGCATATATAGTTCCAAAGGTTAGATGATTTAAACTTCTGAAATAAAATTTGACATCACATATGTCTGCAGGAGATCAAGCCACTTTGCATTCTCAATGTAGGGGCTGTGTTTCTGCCGCACTGGTTACATATTCCACCTCTGAGGTTGTAAAACCTTACGGGATTGGAAATACATGTCTTTCCTGGAAAACAAGTACATACTTGAGGTCATGTGGCCTCAGAGATGTTGAAGTAGTGCAGCAGTGATAGCATATCCCCCATAAATGGGGGGGGGCAAGGATTTGCCCCATGCAGAAACACCTACACTTTTAACCATTTACAATCTAGATAGCACAGCAGTAGCCATTTTCTATATTTTAATTTTCTTCTCCCAGCTGTTTAGTAACAGTGGTTTTTTTTTATTTGCATAATTTGCGCTCTATAATACATTATTTTTACAGCTGTACAATAAAAGATTTACGAAGTGCATTTGTGGACACTTTTAAAACTGAAATCCAAACTTTCTGGTATATTTCATTCCATGCTCTTAACACAGTTGGTCGTATGATTTTACTTTTATCTTATTCAGTCAAATAAGTCTCAGTATTACAACATACACCCACAGCAGATACATACCTTTCTTTTTATTCCAGCAGATAATTTGTTTGTTGGACTTTGGAAATGTTCCTTCAGTTCCAGTGTATTACCCACTCTGAAATCACAATGCATCATAAGAACGTTTACATTAAAACCAAACATTGCTTCCAACTTTGTATTAACTATAGCTCAGAGGAGTTAAAATAAATAACGTTTAGATTACATCTGAATATATGGATGTATTACTGCATCAAAAGACAACTAGCTGTATATGCTGTGTAAGGAAAGAAAAATGCTGCAAGCATGCTCCTTTAATTAGAGGCCCAGAGTTAGCGGTAGAAGTAGTAAAGGAAATGTGGGGAGGCATTCTGCTTAACTTTGAACCACTGCAGCATGAAGCATCATGCTCTTTAGTTAGGAAGAAAACCTACATAGTGTTATACTTCTAAATAAGTGTCACAACTGCCAGCCAAATCAATCACTACTCATGAGTATGGTGTCTGGATAAAGAACACTTTTAGTACATTTGTCTTAGAAGAAATATGTTCAGTTTCCACAAGTGTACAGAATAGCAACAGTGGAGAACTGATAGTGTTGAGTTGTTGCTTTGCAGCACAAGTTACAGCTTCATTCTATTCCTGATATGTAAGTACTTTTAATGCAAATGACTAGGAAACAATATATATATATATATATATATATATATATATATATATATATATATATATATATACATATATATAAGCATGGCTGGGGTGACGAATACGGTTGAATTATGGTGACAGAATGATGCAATTCAGCTAAGAGGAAATTAATGTCAAGCTAAGAGTCCTGGAAATGCTGAAGATAAAACAATTATGTTATCATGCAGTTTCTAGCTCAAAAGCTTTAAGGTGGAAATACCAGATTTCATTCTTTGACAATTTAAATACCTTCAAAATCGCCATTTATCTATAAAGGGGGAAATATATATAATTTTTTAGAGAATCTACTTAAAATAAAACCTAATAAAACAGTTCAAAGGCTGCAGTACATGCAAAACATTTAGACTGGTAAATTTTTTACGCATTCTAAAGCAAAGGACAGACTTTACTTCAGAGGTTTTGTCATGTCTGAGAGTAAGTCTGTTGTTTGCCTGGCATTTTGTCTAGCTGGTTCCGTACTGTTAAAACAGAATGTCTGCTGCATGTTTTGCATTAAAGAACTTTTGGTTGATATAAAAGGGGAAATTAAAAGCAATGTTTTTTAACACTATTAGGAAAAGGATCACATTATTAATGTTTCAGGTATTATAGGTACTTGTTCCAAACCAAAGACATGCAGACTTTAAGAATGAATTATTATTAGCAGATTCTAGTGGATGGTATTCATAAAAATGTGATTTGCAAATACATAATGGTAAGATGGATGTGTTGGAAATTTCCACATATAAGGCAAGCATACAGGTCAGATGTATGCCACATGTGGGAATTATGTGATCTACCTGGGTGCCACGCACATGCATATCGGAAATAATTCACTCAGTGTTGCAGATTACGTGACAGTTTGGGAAATAGTACCATTTTTTTAATATACCTTTATGTTTCTGGACCAGAGACATTTTTACTGCAATATGAATGGAATCTATAGCACCTAGTATGTTGGGGAGCTACGTGTCATTATAGAAGCCACACGTGGTAATTTTTCATTTTCAGTCACAGGGAGTCTAAGTTCACGAACATGCAGCAGCACAATATCAATGAGATGAGTATCAGTGAGCATGTGGCTGAGAATTAAAAGTATCCCCAGTAGGTCCCTGTTGTGAGAATAATAGCAGCTGCACATAACATGTCTCAACAGAATTTAACTCACATGTATATGAAGACCTGGCATTCACATAATTCAGCATGTGGCTGGAATACATCTACCAGGCTTCTCAGAATGCTCCCATCTACTCTATATATTGATGCAGACTCCTCATTAGCCAAAATATGGTAAATGAACTGCTGTCTGTAAAACTTGTGTACCTTAGGCCTGTGAAGACGTGCTACCAGCTCACAAATGGCAGCCACTAAGGAAACAAAGTTCTGCCGTGTGCAGATTAAATCCATAAGATACAACTTGTTTTTTTCTCCAGAGTGCTGTGCCACTGTATAATAGTGTACAAAAACCATAGCCATAGCTGACTTATCTAGCACCCAATGCCATTCCCTGATCTGGCATCCCTCAAAAAAAAAAAAAAAAGGTCCATTCACCCCTCAACTTAATTTAAGAGTTAAAAAGGAAAAAAAAAGAAAGTCTTCCCCCAATCTGGCATTCCTTACATAAGGAACAAGACAGACCCATTTCCATTTCTATCTCTGCAGCTGTGTTTCACCCCTTTAACCTTAAATTTAGTTGACTGAAGAGCAAAAAATAAATAAATAAAAATAAGGTCCTTCAGTAAGACTAAAAAAACTGTCTTTCTTTTGTAGCAATACACAACGCAACAAGGATCTTCAGTCTTACATCTCACAAGCAGTATTGGCATTCACTCATTCACTTCTGTACCAGCATTCAGCACCATCAGTCAACATCTCCCAATCACTCTCCATAACACCTGGTACCAGAGACAGCTGTCCTCTTTGCCCCACTCTAGCTATGCTTCTGGCAGAAGTGAACACTAGAATTTGCAATGATTTTATTTACTCCACTTGCATCTCAGAACTAACTTATTTGCATGTTATTATGCATTCATTTACATGCACTGCATGTTGTCCATGCATACTACTACACAAGTGAGCAATTAGTGTAACTGAATCACTTTCACCCTACACACTGCCTTGAACCATGCCTATGTACTCTGCATACTACTCAAAACATCACTGCATTCTACCCTACGTGGTAACTACAGTTGGAGAATATGTGCAGTGAAAGTTTGAATTATCACGCTTCTGTTAAACTCTATTTCAATACAGAAAACTAATGACGTTTTAACTGAATTCTGCCTCATGTCTTTCACCTCTGGATGCATAGTTATGATAACATTAAATTTTGTAATTTAATTTTCGCTGATTGGTGATCATATGTCATGTGACTTTTTTACATTGCTTATTTAACCTCATGTGTTATTGATTGCTGTTTTTATTTGATTAAGTCTTATTTTTATTATAAAGCTACAATCTGTGTTTTGAGCTTTTGCAGTGTTTTTAAGTATAAATTTAATGTATCTATTAAGTTTGAGCATGTTTATATATTACACAGCATAACGAGTGTAGTTCTTGAAGCTGGTGAACTTTTGTGTTTTTTTCTAGTGTTAACTGCTGCTTTATCAAAAGTATGTGCCACTGCTTTGTGTCATAAACCCCAATCTGTACTCTTTCTTTTTAATTCAGAATCACTTTAACATTTCCTCTGGATACCTCAGTTATAAAATACCAGCTGTACACTGATGTGCAACAATATGGATATTGTACTCCTGAATACCTAAGTTCCCAAGGTCATCTACCAATATCCTTCTTTTAGACTCCCCTTTCAAAGAGCCAGTGTCTATGCAGTTCCTGATTCTCTAAATTCAGCAGCAGAGGTAACCCACTTAATAAATTAATATTTATACCCCCAAACATTATTAACATTTAATTAGAACAGATACAAGAAAACATAACAAAAAAGACAACATGCTCCTGAGAATCTGTACCCTTAGTGAACCCAATGGCCATCCTTCTCACACTACTTAGGGAAGGTTTAGCATAAATACAGCATGTGCCACTGTACAGTTCATTAACTGACATGAAACCTAAGATGCATAATGGTAAAAGAGTCAGAGGTACCTGTTGTGGATAAACAGGAGCTATTTGTCTGCCATTGCTACTTGGCCCAGATACTGTGGAGATCACATCACCATTTAGCATGCTGGCTGTTAAATGGAATGTCTAAGAAAATGGCCAGGACCTCATAGCTCTATCCTTTGAATATCTGGGCAGTAGCAATACTTTGTATAGGTAACGGAATTAGCACTTAATAGCAACAGCTCCCTCAAAGAGACACAGTCAACACAAAAATGGAGAAGGTGGTTTGATCTCAGGACTAAACACTTCAACACCACCAACAGTATGTGATCTTACTCCAAAATGGAAGACACTGGTCTTCACACAGACTTAGAAGGATGAAGCAGTGGTAAGTACCCTTGGCTACCTTAGTCAGATCTTTCTTGCTGCCATCCCTTGTCTCCTTGTCTCCTCTACACTGGTCATGATTGGAATAAACTGCTTCCAGGGCACCCAGAACAACTCAAATATTCTTGCTTTCCTTAATGATCTTCTAGTATGGTTGTCTCTGATGATGTCTCCCTCATGACTCTCTCCACTCTATCCTACAACCAACACTGTCCCAAGAAGGGGAAAGGGCTAAACCAGAGTAACCGAGCTTGTGGCTAAACCTCTATCCCCTGAAACTATAGAACTGCCTTTTCTAAGTCATTCTTCTAACCACTATGCTGCATTTCCATCTTGTGTGTATGGGCTAGACTGGCTGACTGATTTTGAACATCCAAGGTACCTTCCAAGTAATGCCTGACAAGTGTCTGCTACCTGTTTGAAGGATAAGTTACCATCCTACAAGAACACTTTGAACTGCTGGATATGCTGCTCATACTTGACCTCTAACCTGGCAACCCTTCCAGACTGCCTGTCCGAATGCCTGTTGTGTTTTGTATATCTGAAAGACAAAGTTCTCCACTACCTTAAGTTTCTGGCCTAGTAGCTTAAGCCTTTAAGCTCAGCTGCTGCCTACAGGATCTGTAATTTGGTCTTGTGAGACCACTTGTTACACAACTGCCTAAATAGTTACTGTTAAGTTTCTCTTCACTCTGTGTGCCCTTTCCATGTTAACCCACAGACCTGGAGGGTGGTCAACCATTTCTACAAATAATTTTCAAGAAATAAAACAATATTGTTGCCCTTCATACCTTCAGTTAAGGCAACATTCTGCAGATAGTCATGCCATGATCAGCTCTTTCATCAGCCATATTCAGCTCATGGCCCATCTGCTCTATTAAGAAGGACATTTCTTCAATTTAACTGTTAATTGTGAGATTTACAATGTTAACACAATACATTCTGCAACTACTTGTCTTTCTTTTAACTCCCTTATTTCCTGGAGCTTTCCAAAATGTGCTTATCATATCACTCCATCTCCCACAGTTCCTTGCAACATGGAAATTACTGCATGAAGTTGCTCTTCAGATTTTGATATTGTCTCCATTTTGTATCCACATGCCATTCTCTCTGTATACACAGACTGTTCTGGTGGTTAACCTTATTACATCTCATTTGAAATCTCAGTAAAATAATTTTAAAAACTACTTCAAGATAGAGCTCTACAACCATGTCCCAAAAAAAAAAACAACATATTGCTTTAGTCTGTACCCAAAAGTTATGATATGCTATTGCAGTGACTGTCCTTGACTACAACAGTGCAGTTATATAAGATACTTACCATAACAGCAGATCAGTGAACAGATATCCCTGTAATAGTCAACCTAGTCTCCTTCCACCCCTAAGAGTAGTGTGGATATAAGTTTTTAATCTAAATGTGTACAAGTTATTTGTAGATTTATTAAAATTCATTTGGTTTTAGTAGATGCTGGCATTTGGGTGCTACAAACACCCTTCCTTATTAAGGTCCGATGTGGCTTCAAGGACAGATGTATGTGCATGACAGTGCTGGATATAATGTCTGTCTCACACTCCTATGTAGCTAACCTTCAAGGCAAGTGCAAAACTATCTCTATCTGGAACAGAAGGCTGAAAAATAAAATGTGCTGATTTACCAGACCTCTCCTCAAGATCTGTTGTTATGGTGATTATCTTACACAGTTTGAACATTCCTTCTTTTCTGTCATTCTACACTGCACTAAAACATAATCTCTGGAGCACTTAGATGCAGCTTTATGATCCAACAATACCTGGCTCACAGTTACATATGACTGCTTATCTTAACAATCTTGACTGACATCTCATGTCAACATTGTAGCTGAGTTTCGGTAACAACCTTGCATCTAATGAAATGGAATCCATGCCTTGTGTGCCCTGACTGGCACTTTTCCAGCATTTTGTACAGTGCTACTGTCTCTTGTAGTAAAAGAGAAAAATATATTTTGAGATGCACTGAAGATGATACAGTAACATGGTTTTGCATGTATTTTTGGAATGATCCTTAAGGAAAGTTTCCTGTGCAATATTGTATTATAACTGCAACATGGCTGAAAAAGGTCCCTAAAGGTCCAGCTCCTATTTGTTTAAATAATAAAATAGTAAATTATGGTACTTTTTCTTATTTATCAGGAAAAAATAAAGGGACTTGAAGCAAGAAAACATTAGTGATGTATCCTAGAATGCAATGATTGTCTTATGAACTTATATCCAAAAAACATATTTGTGATACAGTTGTCAGAAGGCGACCCAGCAAGTACTGCTTACCTCTTTATGGTTTCCATTGCATCTTCCTTCCTCAGCCCTTTAATAGCAGCATAAATTTCAAGGTGCTCCTTCACAGTATGAAAGGGCCAGAGTGGGTTGATTTGAGGGCAGTAGCCAATATACCTGAGTAACTCATCATTCATCACCACCTGCAGTAAAATGCCATGTTAGTACATTGGTTTAATAGCATCAATGAAGATTTTTTACTGAGTGTCATCAATTTGAATAAAAGCTGGTCCAAATCTAACAATGTTTTGTCTTCATAATTTTTGCTATTCATATTCTAATAGTAATTTTACTTCATAGTGCAATTTTGGATTTTGCAGCGTTGTAGAAATATGGTTACCTGCATATTCTAATTTATTTGCTTAATAGCAATTTTATTTTACAGCACAATTTTGAATTTTGAAGCAGTACAGAAATATTTTGAAAAAGTATAATTGTACAGTCTTTATATAAAACATTGCTTATGCTACTCACAAAAATGAAACATACACAATATGGAAAGTATTCAAAATGATCAAATCACAAGATTTCCCCATGCTTTTGAGAGCTATGTGACAAAATACAAGGAGAAATGCCATGTGGGCTCACTGACAGAAAACAGGTGGACCCAAAGGTGATGTGATAACTTTACTGGTTGAGAATCAGACTTATCTTTACCTTAAATCATCTGCCATCATCTACTATTATTATTATATTATGTGTGTCACTGACATACATAATATAATAGTATCATGTATGTCACTGACAACCCTGATATGTGTGCTAAATGCAGAAGGCTATTGAAGGAAATCATTACATATGTTTATATTTACAGCTCATAATGGAACATAGCACACTAAGTAAGAAACTTGAATATGATTGTTTCTCACTGCTGTAGCAAACTGTGAGGGCTGGAGCATGCATTGTAAGGGACTTCTCCAAGCTTTTGAGATGTTTCTGTTTCTGTAAGATGTGTCTGTGTGACTTTCTAAAATAAACCATGTGCATTAGATGTGCAAATAGCAAAATGTGCATGTTTATGCCATCATATAAAAACTACATGGGATTCCAAGACCCAGTTTCAGTCACTGAGCTCTGAGTAACCATATGTAAGAATTGCCGTAGCATGCCTGAAAGTCCAAGTGTTCACTGCCAAAGCCTATAGAGGTGATGTGACGTGTCATGTAGTATATAATATGTAGAGATCATCTATGTCACTATATTTATGTGGATGACACACAGGTCATTTTAACTGTGCCTCTACATACTATAATATCCAGCTTCATTATGAAAGAAGCATCAGCTAACATCAGGCCATACGCAGCTCAAGAATATACCAGTACAATAGCTGACCACCATCTAGCAATGTGATATACATCAGTCATTCATACATTTATTCATTTATTATCTAATAAGTGTTTGTCCTAGACAGGGTCACAGGACAGCTGGAGTTTAAAACTGATAATAGGCAGGTATAAGGAAGATCACCAGTCCAATAAGGAAAACCAGTCTATCATGACACATAGACACGTGTGTGTGTGTGTGTGTGTGTGTGTGTGTGTGTGTGTGTGTGTGTATATATATATATATATATATATATATATATATATATATATATATATATATATATATATATATATATATATATATATATATATATATATATATATATGGATCTACTTTAGCTGGACAAATTTCCATTTCATTGAATCTAAGTTAAACAAGCTCACTATCGCGAAAGTATACTACTGTGAAAATATGATTTTGCGAAACTCATATTACCGAAATCTCAAGTGGCAGAATACTGCTCACACACCTGGGTGCTTTATTTAACCAAAAGTAAAACGTAAATACTTCCTTTGTATCTGTAACATAAAACAGCAAAACTCCACATGAAAGTAAAACGTAAAGTCATCTTTCGTGACTGTATCTTTTGCATACTACACTAAGAAAAACTAAGATGTCCATAAATCAAAACATAATTATCCTCTCATATCAATAACTATATCTTCAGCAGGGACGCTATGGCTCTTAGATAATCCAACAAATTATATTCATCCTTATGTTCATATATTGTCTGAAACTGTTGTCTACGAATCAGTGCTCTTTTCTTTGGGGAAGTAGGGCAAGCAGCTGACAATCTTCTACGAACCTCATCTATTCTATTTTGCTCATGCACCAGAGCTTCCACAATACTGTACAAATCGCATACATGCTTTCCAGTGATACACTTAAACCGTCTGTGCCATGCCTCGATGACATTTTGTGTCCTATGCAGATTTAATTCATTTAACACTGAAATATTCCAAAATTTTACTGGAAACAATGGTGGAAATCTAATACATGTCGTCAATCTTGTACAGAAACTCCTAGGTTTCCCAAATAAATACCACTCTGAAAAGTACTTTATTAGTGGTTTACCTTCTTTGGGAAATATCTGTTTCAGTCTAGTAAAAGCATGTAACACGTCCTTTTCATCCAGAAATGCTAAAGCAGCTAATTTCTTTACGGACAACTGAAAGTGTATATCTGAGTTGTAAAGTGAGCCCAGACCCAACATTTACACTTTTCTCCAGATATTCCTTCCAAAGTGGAAGAATAAACCCCTACATACAACGTTACTGACATTATGCTTTATACTTTTGATTGCTGAAATTTCAAAATTGCATAGTAGAAAGGACACAACTGCACTTAAACATTCTTCACTCATTAGGTTAAATAAGCATTACCACATCAGATTGTACAATTTGAAAGATTTTTTAGTCATAAGACAAAAAATTAGTGGAACACTTTTTGAATATGCGCCATACTTTATAAGTGAATGAATTGTATAAAGCTGGCGACATTCCCCTTCTCTATTAAAGTACGTGCCATCCATTAACCAAATGTCAGCAATAGATAAATCTTTCAGATTCTGTTTAGTAGTCAGTAGTATAACAATATTTTGGCTAGTTGAATTGCTCATTGTTCTTTTCAGAAACATGCCATTTTTCAAAGGAAAACTCTCTGGTGAAATATCACTTAAATAATACGGGGAAGTTAAACCTGATTCTTTCTTTTTAATTCGTACTCTTCTAACAGCCTGCAATAATGCCCTTCTACTAGGTAGATAGGTTGCAAAATCTAAAGAAGATGACACTATAGCATCATCTACTATTAAACACGGTGAATCTCTAGAATAACTAGCTCTCTGTCTCAGTTCATGACACACTTTATACTTTTCTACTTCTTCTGGTTCCCCTGAATGGTGGTGCTCTACAGATTTTACTAACTCTTCACCTTCTGTTGCCGATAAAGTAATAGCTCTACCTTTACATTTATCGGAAACTTTGTATTTGCAACACCAGTATGTTTTTGTTTTAGTTTTCTTTTCAACATGGTACACGTATCCTTCCATTAGCAGTACCTCGTTTCCACATTGTGATTTCCCAGTTTGATATACTTGTCCCAAAACTTTGGGTGGTAATCTGCAAACATCCGTCATTATTGTATCTGGTACGTTAGTACATGTTGCGAAGCAATGTCATAGCATTTAAAGCTATTAATGGCAGTAAATTTAATTTTGTGCAAAGTATATTCTACAAATTGTAAATTCATGATAATGACATTTCGATAAAGTGTGCTAGCATTTCTAAAATTCGGTGAAATGGAAATTCGTCCAGCTAAAGTAGATCCATATATATATACATACATACATATATATATATATATATATATATATATATATATATATATATATATATATACACACACACACACACACATATGTATATATGTGTGTCTTTGTGTGTGTTTATATATATATATATATATATATATATATATATATATATATATATATAAATGTTCAGTTTATAGGACAGTTAATTCAGTTATTATCAAAAGGGTGAGTGGTTCTGAAGTTAGTTCTAATCACAGCTGCTTCACATTCAGAAGGTCCTAGGTTTAGTCCTCATTGGATCTATTAATTTTAGTCTGGCAATCAGCACAAATGAATAAGGCTATTAATGGATAACAAGCTACTTCTTTTAGTCTAGGGTTTGAGTCCCTAAGCCACCATTTGCTTTGTGATTTGGAAAAACTGGGCTAAGCTTTCCAATGGACTTCTGGACTACGTGCCTGGTAAGGACTATGATCCTTTAAATAAAGTTATCACTCTTGTCTTTCCATTCCTGCCCCCTTAGGCTACTACTGCCTACTCCCTTCTATTGTTAAAACTTGTGTTCTCGTGTATGTTTTAATTTTTCTTTTCTCTTCTTTGCAGCACTGCTGCCCCAGTATTTCCTGGTGAACCTACTTGGTTCTTGCTAACTTTGGCCTGGACTGGACATCCGCCCAGTTTGTGCTGTTAGCTAAGGACTATCGAGTACTGCTGTGCACCTGTCCTTTTTGGGCTTTCATTTGGTATTAACAGCATTGCTCCCACAATGATTGTATATGTTGTCAGCTTTGGCTACTGGTAGTTTTTAGGTTTGCAGTCTGATTTCCACAGCTTGTCCTTCCTGTATATTACACATGTGTACACTTGGCCCATTTAGCTAGTCCTCCTGCGGGTTCTTCCAAGTTGTTTACTGTCCCATTTCAGTCCTGCCAATCTTTGCTTGTTGTTATACACCAATCTCAGACTTGTCCCACTCTGCCATTACTAGCTCCTTTCCCCAACAGTTGAACTGATCTCATTGATTCTCTGATTTACATTGCTTTATTCAGTTTATCCTTAATATACCACTATTTTTTTCTTAATTTTAGCATTTCCTTCCTCTGCACATTGGTGATCTTCCAGGGTCTGATGGAATGTTCATACTCAGGCTACCTGACTTCTTCTGAAGCAGAGAAGCGTGGTCTGCTATGGTCTCTCACATGCACATTTCCCCAGCCACCCATCACGTTCTTACATTTACACCCCGGCCAACCATCACATTCTTATATTTACACCATTGCAAACAGTCCCCCAACTTTATCCAATCAACTACTCCCCCTTAAAGTAACAGTCGTTACATTTTTAAATAATATAAACCTACCTCTGTTTCATATATCATTAAATATTATAAACCTACCTCTGTTTCATGCAACATATTACACTTCAGTTATAATTCAAAAGTGATTGACATAACCTAATTAAACTATCTTCTCCAATATACCAGAAGCAACACCTATACTACATATTATATCATTATATAAATAAGAAAAAATATCTTGATCTATCTAACACCAACTTACTGCAATGTAACTTCCCACCAAACATTAATGGTCAGCACAAAAACAAAACATAGTTTTAATACTTTTAATAAACTTATTAGTAACTCTCACATTACCCTTCCTTACATATACAATAGATCACATAGTGCTCAGAATAGCTAGCACACTGTACAAAATAAACAACTATAACAGTTGCAAATCAACAACCTATCTCAACATAGTCATTTATAAATACTTTACTAGAAGTCTTCAATACTTCTCTCTACTTATTAATTGGAAAAAAAGACAGCTATCTAATTGCTTAACATAAATAAGTTATCCTAGATGCAAACCTTTCAGTATGCTCATCCTACCACTTTCAACCTCACAATGTGCAGTTGACACTGAAATGAACCCAAGCCCATCTCTAAGTAATACCAGCAAATAAATCTCAAAAACAGCACTGTTGTAATACAGCTCCTCATTTAACTCTACCAGAGGCACTGCAAATATATAACTGCTACAACATGTAAAAACACTAGAAGTCATGCTCATTAACATATAGTGCTTACACAACAAAAGAAGCCTGATACATGTTTGGGTAAACAGATATAATTCAGATATATCAGTTCATAGGTTCATAGGTGTTTACTAGGCTAATGACCACAAGGGCCTTTTTAAGCCTAGCCATGCATTCCAAATCTCTGACAAGTTTTGATACCTTTGGTAAGTGCAAGCATGGGCCTGGGAGATGAACCATTTACAGGTTACCTGTGTCCATTAGAGACATAGATGCCAAACCAGGGATTAATTTCTGGTTTCCCATCCAATTGTCCAAGTCGCACTTGAATTGGGTTAGGGAGGAACTCTGCTTCACATGGATGGGGAGCTTGTTCCATAGATGGGGTAGTCTCTGGGATACATAACTATCTCTCCAGCAGGTCCTATTTATATCAAAGGCAAGGTTTAAATCTTTAGAATGGGTAATTCTGGTACTGTTTGTTTTGTGGATATGCAGGAGGTCCATTAGTGGGGTCTATATCACATTATCGAAATTCCAAAATGTCGAACACCATAAGCTTAACCTTGGAATCTCGAAATGTGATATACTCGAACGCTCAGAACAGCAAATTTTTTCCAAGGGAAAAGATTTACTGTTCCGAGAATACACACACACACAGCACAAGCACACCAAAATACATAATCCACACATACACACTTCACAGAACCCTACACTAAATGGTACATACACTACTAGCAATCCACTTACCTTAACCCAACCCTAACCCTAAGGTCCCTAACTAACACACACTCACCTTACCTGCTCCCTAACCCTAAGGTCCCTAACTAACACACACTCACCTTACCCGCTCCCTAACCCTAAGGTCCCTAACTATCACACACTCACCTTACCCGCTCCCTAACCCTAAGGTCCCTAACTATCACACACTCACCTTACCTGCTCCCTAACCCTAAGGCCCCTAACTATCACACACTCACCTTACCCGCTCCCTAACCCTAAGGCCCCTAACTATCGTACACTCACCTTACCCGCTCCCTAACCCTAAGGTCCTTAACTATAGCAGACTCACCTTACCCGCTCCCTAACCCTAAGGTCCCTAACTATTGCACACTCACCTTACCCGCTCCCTATCCCTAAGGTCCCTAACTATCACACACTCACCTTAGCTTGGTCTGTTCACACACTTACCATAACCCGGTCCATCACCTTCGCACCACAGTCGAGGAAATAGTGAAGCCACAGAAACGGCCCACTGAATACTTTCCCTAGGAAAATATTCGGTGTTCTGTAGCTTTGCTATTTCAAGCGTTTGCTCAATAGGGGTCGATATTATAACATTCAAAGTTTTAAGACATCGGTGTTATAATATAGACCCCATCAGAATGGGGTCTGACAATGCCCTGTATGCCAGGCATAGATCTCCCCTCAAAAGCCTGTAGGACACAGAATACAGGGAATGGGCCTTGAGGTGGTCTGCATAGGACATATTACTTACTCTCTGTATTCTTTTAGTAAGTAACTTCTGTGGACATTCCAGTTATTGGATATGCCTGGTTAGGTACATACCAAAGGGGACATTGTAATCAATGATAGGTCTGATGAATGCTGAATACAGTGGAACAATAACTTCCTTGGACTTAGATGCCATAACTTTGTTTATAAGTTGTGCAACATAGAATGATTTCCTCACCACTGTAGCCATGTGAGGATCAAAAGCTAGATTACTATCTATGTGTGTCCTGAGTCCCTGACTACTGGGTCAACTCTAAGGGGTGTGTTGTCAATATGATAGTTACCAGGTATGGATGACTTCCCAAAGGATACTATTATGCATTTCTTAGCATTTAGTTTAAGTCCATGGTTCTGACACCAGTTGTTTGTCTGTGTTAACACCTCCTGGAGAACATTTGTGCCAGTGTGAGATTCAATGGCAGCTCCTAATTTGCAATCATTTGCAAATTTAGTCAGCCAGAGACCATTGACGTTGGCCTTGACTTCTGAGAAGTAAATGCCAAAAAGGAGCGGTCCAAGGACTGATCCCTGAGGGACTCTACTTGTGACAGGTGTCTTTGTAGAGGTGAACTCCCCAATGCTAACTTCCTGGATCATGTCTGTGAGCCAGTTGGCTATCCATCGGGTGACATACCTAACCTAAAACACAAAGAAAATGGTATGGTATTATTGGTCAAAATGTCCCAACTATAAAGGTCTTGATTGTTTTGCATAAGATTTCTATAAGTAGAAAGATTTTTTATGTGTAGAAAAAAGTTTATTTTTGTTCAACAAGATGAAGTACCTTTAATAGGACTTAATTGGAGAGTTGATGTTATTGAACACAACAGTAATTGAGTGCATATTTAATAGAGCAATGACAGGTTGTGTGTAGTTGACATCTGAAGACATGTGGTAAAATGAAAATGCAGTGTTTAACAGAGTGTTAATGTGTACAACGTGCTTTGTGAATAAAGTTGACCTGAAGAGGTTTTTATTATAAGTTCCGGTGTTTCTCTCATTCCACTTGCCATTTTCTTTGTGTTGTTTGTGGCATTACTGGCCATTTCTTCTTTTTTGGTTTATTTGTACCTAACCTTTTGAGTTTGTCAACAATGCCGAGTGGGGTATTATGTCAAATGCCTTGGCCTGGTCAAGTTAGGCAGTGTGAATGATTTTGCCATCATCCATTGCTTTGGTGACCTTCTCAAAGAAGTTCACCAGGTTGAGTAGGCATAATCTTCCCTTGACAAAACCAAAGTAGGTTGGGTCCAGTGTCTGGAGGTTTACTATATCTCTAGTGATCATCTCCATGATAATTCTTTCCATGACTTTACATATAAGACTAGTGAGACTTATGGGTCTGTAGTTTCCAGGGTCTGTAGATGACCCACCTTTGTGCAGAGGGATAACTGTTACCTTTCTCCATTCATAAGGCACAAAGCCTGTTTGGAGGCTACAGTTAAATAGTAATTCCAGAGGCCCTGATAGGTCATGTTTCATGCTATTAAGATGGCATCCTGGGATATTGTCTGGGCCTATTGATGCAGTGTTTTTTTGTCTTAGAGAGAGCATTAAGGACCTGTTCCCTAGTGATGGTAGGAGGAGTTATATTTGATGATATTTCCTGAGGGAAGGTTGTGGGGGGAGGAATAAAGTTGGAGCTGAATTTATCAGCCAGGAGGTTTGCTATATCTTTGGGTTCACTATAGGTGGCTCCATTTACAATGAGATCTGCACACAATTGTATATTGCCTTTGAGGTTGCAGACATAGCTAAAGAATGCTTTGTGTTTGTCCTTGGCCTGGGAGGCCAAACTTACCTCAAATTTGGCTTTGGTAGACTTTATTTGTCCTCTGAGTTGTTTTTTTAGTTTGATGAGAATGCTTTTATCCTGCTGGGTGCTGCACCTCCTAATTTTTGCCATGATTTTCTTCCTCCTGTTATACATCCGACTGATTTTGTGATTCCACCAGGGTGGCTTGTTTTTTGAGTTATTTCAGTAGTTCTACATGGTGGGTACAGCTGCCTCTATGCAGCTATTAACATGCTTGTACAGGGTTTCTCTGAACAGTTCTGCATAGGCAGAAGTATTCTCAGGGTTTATGGGGGCTTGAAATTTTGCCAGGTTCTCACTTAATAGCAGAAGGTTAGCCTTAGAATAGTTTCTGAATATTCCCGGTTTAGCTGGGGGTCCAGGTTTTATTTTGACTGCAAAGGAGACCATTTTGTGGTCTAACCTTACCAAAGAAGGCATTACAGTAGGGGTTGTGCAGCAGTCACTCATAATAGTGAGGACCAGATCCAGTACGGTTGCACCCCTGGTTGATGTATTGACTATCTGGTCCAAGGAGTTTGTATATACAAAATCCAGGAATTTTTTGGAATTATTTCAGCTGCCTGGTTCCTTTACTTGAGCTGGTTTCATTCTTTTTTTTTTTTTTGATGAAAAGAATATTTCAAAATAGGCTGGTAAAAGAAAAAGGGAAAGGGGAGATAAAAGGAAGATGATTTATTAAACAGTTTCAGGAGTAGATTAGACAGACTGTTTTTTTCTGTTATCTATAATTGAAATGAAAGATCCTTTAAAATTCATGTTCGTTTTCTAGTTTACAAGCCAACTCAACTATAACACATTTGCATGCCTCTTGAGATTATTGATTCTATTATTAAATTCTGACTGTCACTATACCAAGGGTCTAAAATGCTGAAAAATAATGTCCAAAACATAGAAGGGAGAAAAAAATTAAGTGTTTTTTGCAGAGGGGGGCTGATGTGGACGGGGTCAACCCCACCATCCCACCTGTACTTCTACATGCCAACTTCATGGTCACACCAACTTAAAAATTAGATAAATCTTCCAAAACAATGCAATCATTGCTAGTGCAGCACCAGCAATGAGTTCCGGTGGAAATCAGTCATCAATGTTTTGTTCTTTGTTTTTTTTTTTTTTTTTACTCAGGCTACTGACACTTCCTGAATTTGACCACCTGTATAGGAGCAAAGCTCATTTATTGGCCTGACAGAATATGCAACATAGTGAAAATTGTCCAGCTTACTAAAAATGTTATGTTGAAAATTCTTCCTTTATATATGCTCACCACACTAAATTTACCAGAATAAAGTGGACAGAAAAAACTACTTTGGTGTTAAGTCTTCTGTTATGAAAACTTCTTTGCTTAAATGCTTACCTAAATAATTTTGTGCTGGATTAAAAAAAAATTCTACTGAAGTTCTATAATTACGATATTTACATGCATCTGAAGCAGGTATTATCTCAGTCGTTAAAGCAACCAATACCAAATTATTTATTCTGCCTTCCAGTGATATATATGGCTCCATGATGCAACAAGGGTTTCAGATTTTTTTGGAAATTCTCATCTGCTACAATTCAATTTGATGTATATACTTACACACACATGCACTTTGGCCTAGTTAATATTCCATGAGTAGTGTAATATACGTGTTCCTTTTGCCATATTCTGTTAATAAATTTTAGCAAGTTGGCTGCAACAGAAATGGTTCACTGTTTTGGATGAAATTGCCTGCTTGCTGGCCTAACTAATGTTGTTCTTTAATTTATTGTTTGATGTTGCAGATCCTTCCTGTTAGATACAATGAAAGGTCAATGTATGTTGCTCTGTTAAACAGTGGAGACAGCAAAAATGTAACTGAATTAATCCATCTGCTCACTATTTGAACTGCACACAAAGTGGCCTTCTATTTTTCAAGATGCTACTCTCAAAATGGATGTATACACTATTTTCAAACATTTGTGTAGATTTCAACCTTACAGTTTGTTTCCTTGTGAACATTTACCAGTTTAGTTTATCAATTTAAGAAGTCCAGAACAGCACCAGTGAAAAACAATTGCTTCCAAATTAGTCCTTTCCAGTTAATGTAGTAGACATATCCTTTAAACAGTGAACCAGAACTGCTTTGAAAGCTAAACACACTTACGCACATACTTGCAACCTTTATACATGTTTGGGTAAACAAATATATTAGTAATTCTCGCAAACTTAGATAAAAAGATGACAACATCAATTACAGTAGAAAATGCACATATGAAATACTGGGCTGTACAACTGCTCAAAATGGAAGTTTAATGTACTTTATATTTCACTTAATTCATTACTGTCATTTTTCTTTATTGCCGAACTATTAAACCAACAGCTATTTAAACCTATATTTGTCGGGCTAGCATAAGAACATCATTGTTAGTGAATTTAATCACTATTTTTTAAAGTTTAACTCAAACGTTGATTTAGATGAATGCCATCCATCTAGCTTTGTATCTGGTGCATGTCCAATAATTCTGGAGTCCACAGTTATTTGGGCACTAAACAAAATTAAGCGATCTGCCTCCATGGGTCCTGACTTAATTCCAGACTACTTATTAGTCATAATGAAGGAAGCTCTATCAACTATTTTATATGAAATATTTAATAGATTGCTGGTTAATGGATGTGTGCCACACTCTTGGAAACGTTCATGTATTATCCCTATTTACAAAAATGAAGATAAATAAATTAAAAAAAAATTGTAAGCCAATTAGTTTAACTTGTTTACTAGGGAAAACATTTGAAAGATGTCTGACTATGGTAATAAATAAGGCAAGTACCAATATGGATAGCAGGAATTTGGATCAATATGGGTTTACTTAAGGTAACTCTACTCAGAGTAATTTAATAGATTTCTATGATCAGGTTATTATGGCCCTAGATATGGGTTTAACATCAGGAGTTATTTTTCTAGATCTGGCTAAGAATTTTGTTAGCCTACTTCATCAGGTTATTAGAAATTGTCTAATATCAATTGTTATAGTTACATGGATAATGTATTAGTTAAACAACAGGAAACAAAGTGTTAGGATATAAAATATTTACTCTGACTACTCATTTGTCAAATCAAGTGTTCTTCAGGGTTCTGTATTGGATTCTTTTCTACTTAATGTAGTATTTTCTAATATACCTACAAACGATAAATTTTGGATATTTAAATATGCAGATAACCGTAAGGGTTTATAATACAAAATAAATCCGATTTTGATCACCTTCATAACTTTTTCTCTAGCCTGAACAACTGGGCACTTCATGCAGATCAAACATTCAGCATGGATACATGTAAAATAGTGTATATTTCTAATATGATTCAAAGATGTGCTATTTATTTATCATCTATAGAACTTCAGGCAGTGAACCCCTATTGATTTAGGTATTCATGTCTAATTTGTCTTTTAAAGGACATGCTGGTAAAATTTCTACCAAGGCTATTAAATATACAGATTTTTTGTTTAAAAAAATCTTACTACAAGAAATTAATACTATTTATGTGAGTTACTTAAAACTTATATACATCCCATTATTGAATATAATATTACATTTTATATTTATACACAGACAAACTTAAATTGCTTAGAGAGGGTTTAAAGACGATTTACAAATAAGATAGTCTCCTTGAAACAGAGTATTATTTTAGGTGCAAACATTTGAACCTGTTTTCCATTTGTTACAAACACTTAAGTGGTAAACTTATAATTGCTTTTAAAACCTTTCATGACATCAGTTAGTAAATTATGTTTGATATTGAAGTTAATAATTTAAAAACTCTTAAAAATAGCAATTTGAAAATTTTCTCCAAAATGCGAACATAGTGTTAGACACTTGTTTATTACTATGAAGATGAAATCATCTTTGGAATAACTTGTCCATATATATATATATATATATATATATATATATATATATATATATATGTGTGTGTGTGTGTGTGTGTGTGTGTGTGTGTGTGTGTGAGTGTGTTAAGGGACTAGACTATTTTAAAAGGAGTCTGGAGGCTTAGTTTGGTGACAGGGTGTACAAATCTTCCTTATATGAATCAGTGATTTTTAAATGGCTGTAGGGCCTAAGCATTATATACGTATGTATGTATAAATATGTGTATAACCACAGCACATTGGTTTAAATGGACAATATGCAAATTAATAAAAAATTTGTATGATTTACTAAAATTTAAGGGTGAAAGCAAACAGCCTGAAGTACAAAGAAGAATAAGTCTAAGCAAGAAGCTTTCCCATTTTGGCAGTGCCATAGCAAATGGTAGGTTTATTGCTTAAATGAAGTCAGCAATATTGCTTTCATAAAGACTGATACATTACTACATCAGATGTCTACTTCCAAGTCTTTTCTGCCATCCTACTTCTGCTGTAAAAGCTACAGTTATTATTTATAAACAGAAAAAAAAGTTTCTGTTCCTTGACTCCATGGTATGATCTGGGAAGATCAGATCAGAAAGCGGTTTCCCAAAAAAAAAAAAGGTAAAATTAGACCCCCCCACCTAACTCCAAAAACTTTAAGAACGTTTCCAAGGCAAACTACCTCCTATTAAGTGATGGTATAGATAGTTGCCAAGTTCCCCCAAACCCAGAAAACACAGAAGCCAATGCAAAGAAATACACAAAAGCCCTGTATGACCATATAAATTATTGCATAGAAATAGCAGTTCATACCTCTCAATCTCTTAGTGCAGGAAATCTGGACAAGGCCTGACAAAAGGGGGGGGGGGGGCAAAGGCCCAAAAATAGGGACATATTTTAAATATTGCTCTTATAAATTTAAAAGGTTGCTGAAGTAACAGGGTTTGTTTTAACATACATTTTCTGAAGGTTATGAAGTCTGAAACTCAAATGTATGTCATTATTTAGTGACTTCAGTCCTCATATCATCCCAGTGATTTGCCAGAAAACCACAAATTTTATGAGGAACAGACCAAAGATATGAGTAAAAAATCTGGAGATGCTGTGAAAATCTGGACAGCTGATAGGTAGTACCAATCTGAAATAAGCCCAGGTCAAACAGCAAAAACAGGCCACCCTCCTGGTAGTAAGTAATAGGCTAAACAGGAAAAGAAGGAAATCCTGTTGAGAAGTAAGGGGGAATGCACTAAACAGAACAAAAAGTCACTTATTAGTCTAAACAAGCAAATCAGGGAACTAGTCAAGACTCTAGAAGTAGACATTTTTAGGCAAAAACAGCCTCCAAAGCTAAGGATAACCATAAAGCATTTTTCCATTACATCCACAATCTTAAGGGCAAAACCCAGCAATGGGCAGCATCATTTATACTCAGCCAGAATACATAGCAACTTTGCTGGCCAATAAATTCATCTCAAATTTCACCACCCCATCACCCCCATTTCTCCCACAAGAAATACCTTCTACCACTCCCCACCAATTATCACCAAAGAAAAGGTTGCCACTGTGCTCTCTAATGTTAAAAACATGGCTTCAATGAACCCTGATGTTATAACAGGTTACCTATTAGCTTGAATCAGAACCTATCAGGCCCATTAGACTCTCTATTTAACCACAGCCTCTGGACATGCTTTGTTCAGATAGAGTGGAGTACAGCAACAGTCATACTTCTGCATAAAGGGGGACATCAACTGACGCAAAAAATTACAAACCCATATGTTTGACTAGTCTTATATGTAAGGCCATGGAAAGAATAATCATGGACCTGATAAATAATAACATAGAAAACCTCCAAACACTGGACCCAACCCAATTCAGCTTCATTAAGGGCATGTCATGTCTACTAAATCTGGTGGAATTTTTTGAGAAAGTCACTAGGGCCATGGATGAGGGTAAACAGTGCATACTGCCTACCATTTTCCTGGCCAATGCATTTGACTCAAACCCCCCCACCCAGGTATTATAAATAAACTCACCAAACCAGTCATAAATCCCTACGTGACTAGATGGTTAGCTAATTGGTTCAAGGACAGGACACATGTGGTTAAAGTGGGTGAATCTAGATCCAGCAATAGGCCAGTTACTAGTAGTGCACCACAAGGCTCAGTGCTGGGGCCACTCCTGTTCGGAATATATTTCTCTGAAATTAAGGCTAATGTGGAAGGCCTTTTGGATGACAAAGTCTGCAGATTATTGCAAGCTTAGGCAATCTTTGAGTCCCTCAACAATATAGATATCCTTCAGGAGGGTCTAAATTAGACAAATGATTGGTGCCAGAGCCATAGCTTAAAACTAAATGTGAAAAAGTGCATTATGATACTGTTTTGGAAGTCAAATACCCCTGAAGATGACATAATTAATAGCACACCCCTAAGAGTAAACTTAGAGGTGAGAGATATAGGTACACTGATAGACAGCAACCTAAATTTTGACAACCATGTGACTACAGTGGTGAGGAAGTCATTCTATGTAGCACAGCTTATAAGTAAATGTTTGGCATCCAGATCCAAGGAGGTTATAGTCCCATTGTACTCCGCCCTCATTAGAATAATAATTGAGTATAATGCACCACTTGGCATGGACCTGACTAGACACTTGCAATAGCTAGGGTGACCTCAGAGGTTTTTCACAAACAAAATACAAGGTGTTAACAATATGTCCTATTCAGATAGACTAAAAGCTCTTTCCCTTTACACTCTTTCCTACAGACTATTAAGGGGTGACCAATGCCTAACCTACAAGGGACTCATGAATCCTGCCCTGATGGAGCTGCTACACATCTGCAAGACAAATATCAAGAGGGTCACTTGATCTAGGATCTAAACCTAGTAATTCACTCAAACAAAACATACTGGAGAGACAGATATATGTCTCAGAGATTACCCCTTCTTTGGAACAGGCTTCTTATTTACATTAAACAGAGCCCTTCTCTGGCCCTCTTCAAGCACAGTTTGGATCAATGAATGGATAATTGCAAATTCACACTTGGGATAGCACTTTTGTTCCTTATGAACAAGGGCAATTTGTAAAATACTGAAGGCATAGGCACAAACCTATGCTTTCTTCTTGCCGTAGTATGTTGGGTAAGATCAGGTTATCCTGGCTAGGCTTGTAAGGGTTCTTGAGACATTAGCGTAGTAATCTCCTATTAACCTATGAGCCTATTCTCACTTACTCTGTTTCCTTCTGTTGATGTTTGTGTGTCAATTCATGTCAAGTCTATTTAAGTGCTTAAATCTAAGCACTTTTAAAAACTAAAATCAGCAGTATAATAGAAACTAGTGTAGTGAATATAATTTTATTTATTTATTTACTTGTTTATTTATTGTTTTATTTTATTATTTTACTTTGACATTTGTTAATCAGGATAAGTCAGACTGGGCAGAGGCCCTTATTCCGTGGAGGCCTGGGAAGAAAATCTCCATATACAAAAAAAATTAAATATGAAGTCTAAACAAGGATATAAAGTTAACACACAAAATAAATTATAACATATGCTAGCTGAGTAAAATACAAAAATAGTAGTAAGAACATAAGCAATATATACTGAGGACATAGAACATAAAAGCAAATTTCCTGTGACAGCTGAACTTACTGTTGACTGATTAATAGATAATTAGGTGAAAGAATAAGGCAGATTTAGAATGGATAGAGTAGTTCTGGATAGGAAAATGATGGTAGTACGGGACAAAGAAGTGGTGTTAGATAGGGAAAGGGTTATAGAAATGAGGGTGTAGGAAAAGTACTGAGAGAATATATAGGCGAGGGGTGAAGGTAAAGTAGGTTAGTAGTACAGTAAATTTGTTGACGAGGCAAAGAGAGGAAAAGAATAGGTTCATAGGTTCATACTAGGCTATCTGCCCGAGGGCATTTACAAGCCTAGCCCATAGTTTTGTGGCTTACGCCACCCCTTTAGTATGGGGAACTATACCCATTATTTTGCTGTGCCTCTGTTGAGCAGTGACACTGAGGTAATCCCTGGGGTATATCTGCGATCTCCCATCCATTGGTCAAGATTTCTCTTGAACAAGGCCAGCGAGGTGCTCTGCCTCACATATACCGGGATTTTATTCCACAGCATAGGGAGTCTTTGGGTGATGAATCTATCCCTCCAGCACGTCCTATTAATAGCCGTGTCGAGGTTTAAGTCTCCCGCCCTTGTGGCTCTGACGGATCTAGATTTTTGAGGTGAAGCATATTCATCAAATCTGGGTTTGACATGGCCTTGTATGTTAGGCAAAGGTCACCTCTGAGCAAGCGGTAAGCGACTGAATAGAGCTGGAGTTCTTTCAGTCGGGCAGCATAGGACAGATGTTTGAGACCCTTTATCCTTTTGGTGAGGAACTTTGTGGCCTCTCCAGCTGCTGCAAGTGTCGGGTCAGATACATTCGAATGGGGCATTGTACTCAATCATTGGTCTGATGAGTGATGAGTATAGGGAGACTATGACCTCCCTTGATCTAGATGGGAATCCCTTCATGATAAGGTGGGCAATGTAGAAGGTCTTCCTAACTACTTTAGCTACATGGGTGTCAAATGACAGACTACTATCAACCTGGGTCCCCAGGTCCCTGATAACTTCTTCTGTACTCAGTGGATTGCCACCTATTTGGTAGCTAGGGGTAACCTTGTTTTTCGAAGGGTATGACTATGCATTTTTGGCATTTAACTTTAGGCCATGGCTCTGGCACCAGTTATCCGTTTCTGTGAGACCCTTCTGAAGGATATCTGTGTCAGATGTGTTTTCTACTATGGCCCAGTTTGCAGTCATCTGCAAACTTTGTCAGCCATAACCCTCCTGTGTTTGCTTGTACTTGGAAAAGTAGATGCCAAACAAGAGTGGGCCCAGGACTGAGCCCTGTGGTACACCACTTGTGACAGGCTTTGAGTCTGACATGGCGCCAGCAACTCTGACCCTGTGGGTTCTGTCACTCAGCCAGTTTGCAACCCATCTTGTGATGTATGGGTTAACATTTAAGCTGATGAGTTTTTCAATGATACCCGAGTGGGGTATTGTATCAAAGGCCTTCGCCAGATCGAGGTAGGCTGTATGGACTGCCTTTCCCTCATCAATGGCTTTGGTGACTGTTTTGAAAAAGTCAACCAAGTTTAGAAGGCATGATCTGCCTTTGACAAAGCCAAACTGGGATGGATCCAAAGTCTGCAAATTCCCTATGTCTTTATTTATGAGGTCCATTATGATCCTCTCCATGGCTTTGCAGATAAGGCTTGTCAAGCTAATGGGCCGGTAATTTCCAGGGTCGGTGGAGGCACCGCCTTTGTGAAGTGGGACCACAGTTGCAGTGCGCCACTCCCTGGGTACGTATCCAGAGGTAAGACTATGATTAAACAGCTGTCCTAGCTGTGGTCGATTAGGAGGAGAGAGGAACAGGCTAATGGGAGGTTAAGCAAGATTAAGGCAGGAGCAGAGCCAAGAGCTAAGGAGTCTTTCTCTTAAATCTTTTTTAAATTTGAGACTATCTGGGATAGATCTGGTGGTTAGAGGAATTTTATTCCAGGTCAGGGCTACGGTATAGCTGTGTAAGCTATTACCTAGATCTTTTCGGCTTGCAGATTTCTAACAGAAGTTGGACAGAGCTCTGGAGAGAGTGATTGGGAGTATAATAAATGATAAGGGGTGAGATGGCAGGGTAAGAAGTAGGTTTGCAAATTATGAAGTGAGTGAGAAACAGTTGAGAGAGGACGGGCTGGTAAGGCAGCTCAAGACAGTTTAAGAATTTTAGAGCTAGGCAGTGAGGTGAGTCAAACGTTTGGTTTGCAGAAAAGCTGGCAATTTCGTTGTAGCAGAGCTCCAGTTTTGTTTTTAGTGTGGATTGTAGGTTGGTTAAAATAGGAGTGGCATAGAGTAGGGTTGGAAGAAGATAAGCATTAGCAAGGGACAGTCTAGTGTTATTGGTAACATTTTTTTTTGTTCTGTAACACATACTAAGTTTTTGGTGAGTTTTTTGATACAATTTTGAACATGTAGATCAATTTTTTTTCAGTGATGATACCCATGAGTTTAGTGTGTATCACTACTTCTATTAAGGTGTTATCAAGAGATGTAATGGTGAGGGATGATTTGAGGTGAGACTGAGATTTTGGGAGAAATAGAAGTATTTTTTTTGGGGGGGGGGTTAACTATGAATTGTTTTTCATTTAGCCAGATTTCAGTAGAGTTAAAGGGTTTTGAGGAATGTATTGCAGGTGTAAAAGATCATCAGATAAGCAGATGATAGTGGAATCATTCAGCATATTGTAATGGATTAATTAATTGGATTAGTTAAAGGATTTTGGGGAATGTATTGCAGGTGTAAAATATTGTCAGATGAGCAGATGATAGTGGCATCATCAGCATATCATATTGGAAGGGAATGCATGCAGGATGAATGAAAACTGTTAGTAAAGATGTTGAATAGCATTGCACAAAGAATGCAACCTTATGGTACTCCAGTATTAACAGAGAGAAAGTTGAAGAATGAGGAAGACCACTTGCCAGACTGCTGTTGGTTAGAAAGGTAGCTAGAAAATCAGTTGAGAGGAGAGTTAGAGAAACCAAGAGTAGACATTTTAGAGAGAAGCATAGGGTGAGAGATGGCAATGAAGACTTTGGAGAGGTCCAGAAAAAAGGGAGAATACCAGGTTATTATTTTCTCTGGCTTTAATGATAGTATGAGAAAGGAGACTATTGCAATAGTGGCGCTGTGGTTAGGACAAAAGCCATGTTGGGTTGAAGTGAGTCCATTTCCATTTAGAAGATGTTAAATAAGTTACTTGTGAATGCATTTGTCGAATATTTTTGAGAGGGGGGACAGAATTGCTATAGGTCTACAGTTTGTAAGTTCTGTGGATTGTCCGCATTTGTGAAGTGGAACAATAAAGAATTGTTTCCAGATAGAAGTGACTATATATTCTTGAATAGATCTGTTAATTGGGATGGAGATGGGGTAGGCTATTGAGTTAGCTGCTAATTTTAGGAATTCTGCAGGGAGATCATCTACTGATGGAGAGTAGGGCTTGAGTTTCGATAGTAGAGATTTAATGTAGGCAGTAGGGACTGATTTGAGAGAAAAAGTGAGTTTGTTGTCAAGGGCTGGGAGAGGAAGTGTAGAGTTACGGTTGTCACTGTTTTGGGTTAATTTTTTTATAGAGTCTATGAAGTAGGAGTTGAACTCAATGATTGTTTCAGAGGGAAAGTGGTTTGGGAATAGGTTTGGTATGCTGGGAGAACCTAGGTTAAGTATCTTGTTAATGGAGTTCCAGAATTTTTTAGGATTGCTTTGATGATTTGTCTGTCTGTCTGCTGAGCTAATACACTGATGAATATTGACCATTTGCAGGCATAGGACAAGTAAAAGTTCACAATTTTAGTAGTAGTATGCAGAACTGCAAAAATTATTTGTGGAATTGTGCATATACAATGTTATTTTTATTTATTTTTATTTTATTTAGGTTTGATTACCAGGGAAGTCCACTGGGTCAAGAAGAGTCTGTTTTCAGTGGAGGCCAGAGGAGAAAAGCTCCAACATATTAAAGTTACAATTTAAATTATAAATTACATGCTACAATTAAAAAACAAAGCTTTGTACATTATTAAGTTACATACTGTAAGCTGCAAAGGAAAATGAGAAAAAAAAATGATTTGTGCAAAACATTTACTGACATTTCAGAGTGGTAAAACTCTAACTAAATTAAACAGGATGAGACAGCTGTACATCAAGCATTATAGTCTAAGGCTTTAGGTGGGAAAAAGTTAGTGCATATTTTTAAACAGACTTTAGAACAACTTAAAGAAAGTACAAGAGAGGGAGCTGATGGTGGTTATGTACTATGGCCTGGTTGGTGACAGGAGCACTTAACCTGAAGCTGTAGGTGTGATTATGAGGTTTTCTTGAAGCTGGTGAGGTTGGAGGTTTCTCTGAAGAGGGAAGGGAAGGATTGCCCGAGAGTATGAGTGAATATAGTGAATGCATCTCTGGAGGACTGAAGTGAAGATTCTGAAGTGTACATTGAGGGTACAGATTGGGAGTAGTAGCATGGGCTGTATCAGGAGGTTGTTTCATGGAGTTTTGGAGAAGGTAGTGTAAAGCTTTGAAGGTGAAGTGATTTAAAGAGTACAGGTTTCAAGTAAAAGGTTGGCTTTGTATTTTATGAGAAGCTGGTCTGCTTTGTTTAAAATGCAGCAGTTGCTGCTTACAGTGGTGCCAGTCGATGATAAAACAGCAAATACAACTGGAGATGGTTAGTAGGGTAGTGATATTCTTGGCAGATGCAGCAGCAATAATACATAAGAGATGCCTTTTGAAAGTAGAAAATCTCATACACTGCATGTGAAAGAGGCAAACGTTGTGGATGAGGAATAAACTAAGTTATCCTAAATCAAATAAGTATTTGTAAATAAAAATTTACAAGTAAATCATCATAATTGCCACACTACCTCAATCAACTGGACATGAAGTAATAAAATTATTCCAGAATGTTAGCCAGGCCATATTTCTAGAACAAACAAACATAAGCAACTTCAAAATCTAACTCTAGTTTTGTTTTCTAAACAGAACTATACTTTTTAGCCAAACATTGATTTCACAACAGATATATTAAGGAAAAACTCTGTTCTTTGGTTTCCTTGATAAGGAAAAATAATCGTTCTGTCTCTCCAGTGAAACAAAACAATGTGCAGGAGCATTCTATCTGTGGTAAAGCAGATAATACTGAGAGTGTTCTGCTGTACTTTAATGCAGCTCATTATAAAGCAAAAATAAAAAATAAAAATAAAAAAACACATCAGCCCTATTCCCACAACAGCATGGAATCAAAACATGGTAGAAAGTGCTGCAACAAAGGCTGAGACAGTAATGTATACAAACAGGCAAAGACGTAAGATTGTAACAATACAACATTCACAAAGCTACAAAATTAGCCATTCAGCCATCCAACAATAAAAGCTATAGAAATTGTCACTGGCAAGTCATACGTGGACTATATAGGAAAAATAGAAAATAAGTCAGGCAGAATATAATTATCAAACTATCAATACCAGTTTCAGAAAGTGGCATGCACAATAATCATGAAGATTAAATAGATTAAAAAGAGACCCACTGCAACTTTGCTTATCACTATATATTATGGTTGCTACCTTTTTCTGCAAAGGTAAGAGCTGCTTGAATAGAAACCGTTCCATTATTTTTTATCAAACATTACTATCTTTTGGCTTTTCCACAAATGATGAACTTGGTCAGGCAATAGGCACTTGTCCTGTCATTGTGCGTTTTTGTTATCTATCATTCCATTACTCTTTCTGTTCTCAAAGTATCTTTGAGGATTATTGGAAGTGGGAAACAACTAGGTTATGGAAACGGACTGTAAATGTGTCCCATTATGTTTAGCTATTTGTACACATTTTATGAATGTTTTGTACTCCATTTGCATTTTATTATTAGTACATGTTCTCCTGTTTGATAAACCTATGAAAACCTGATTTTGTAATGTACTAGTGGAAAATGAAAACATTACCAAAGTAGAGCAAAACACTTCAATATTTTTTCTTAAAAGCAAATGCCTTTATACCAGAAGGAAAAAATATTCCAGAAAATAAAATAATGTAAGGTTAATAAGGAATAACAAGGCAATTTACTGAGGAAAAGTAGTTTAACCATGTGAAAGTTTTCAAATTAAGACAGGCATAGAGCAGCTTGATGTTTCTTCATGCTTGGAGCCATTGATACAGCTGAAGAATTTACACTGACATTTTCTACTGTCACTACTGTTAAGATGTTTAGCTAATTTGCCTTTATTAGCTCATGCGTGTTTTTCTGTTTCTCTTAATCACATGGCTTCTACAAAAAAGTGTTTGCAGGTAAGGCTAACCATTATGGGACCCAACTAACATCCTATATTCTGAATACCAAAAGCCAAGGAAGCCTGAGCTGCAAAACTGGAAATAGAAATATGTCTTATGTCTACCATTTTTTGCATGCAGTTAATGAATGTTTTTACCATGTATTAATTTACATTAGTAATAAATTACACTTGCTTGGTAATTGTATACACATATTAATTTTGTGTTGCTCTGGCAGAAATGTACATACCACCACAATAAAGTAAATGCTCATTCTTTCTATTAAATGTAAATGCCACTTGCCATCTGTGTAATTCTTTCTCATTTTATTTATGACATAGGTTTAAATACTAATAGTTCAACATATAGCAGTACAAGCCAGCATTCAGAACTAATGTTTGTTACTTTATACTGTAAGTTTTCAATTGTACATTGCTTATTTATCCTGCAGGATATTTTCTTTAAAGGCAACATATTCTGCCTTGTCTTAAATTACACTGCTAGGAAAAAAAAAAGTTAAATATGAAAATGAAAAAGGAAATTGTTTCATCCAGAAAGTTCTACCCTAAGCTACATTTAAATGTTTGGAACGCAACATGTAAAAGCACTTTGCTCTTGCATCCAGCCAGGAGAGGTCAGTCTTGAGCAAGCATGACATATGCGTTTGCTACTACAGAATTCATCCAGAAATCCTGGTGGGATTACTTAATCATTCAATTTATTAATACTCTTAATGTTATTAATGTCATTAATCTCACATATGACTAAATACTGTCCAGTAGTTCTCCACAAAGAAACTGTGACTTATACTCTTGTATGTGTTATATTCTTGGATTCTTAGTTCTTTCACCCAAATATATTTTACAGCCTTCTCCACCTCACAAGATGACTTTATGCCCAAATGAGTATTGTCAGAGATTACATTTGGAGGTGCAAATGAGCTGCTTATAAATTCAATGATTTAAAATCACTAAATAGAAAAGGTGCCCGAATAGATAATAATAATTTTCCTGTGAGACACTGTACGAACCATCATAGTGGACCATCTGAAAACCCATCTAGTCATTCTTTTTCATGACATTCTGACTTTTGGAAATCCCTTATAGTGATGCATTCTAGTGATTCAAGAAGGATATATTAAAAAGCAGTGGTATTTTTGCTGAGAATACCTTACAAGAACCATATATTTTAGAGCAGCTGAATAGAAATAAGTGAGTTAAATAATGAAAGGCTCTAGACAGTTTAACTACAAATTCCCCAAGTATGTAGTCCTGCTTCATAACATCAATAGCTCCTCCATGGCTCTTATCCACTTTAACTTCATTAAATCTGCCTGGTATACAGGTCCATCAATATCCAACTGCAATGACCATCTTCTCAAGGTATGGTCAGAGGTATTAGGTTTCATCATCTGTTTACAGATGTAAAGATGTCGCTTGTATTTGTAGTTGTGATGCTGAATCCCACTTACGCTGGACATATTTTGCATTGGTTGGTGTAGTCAGGTGATTCTTTATCTGACACCAGCACTGTGGAACTGCCAATTCTTTATCTGACACCAGCACTGTGAAACTGCCAATTTTTTATCTAACACCAGCACTGTGGAACTGCCGATTCTTTATCTGGCACCAGCATTGTGGAACTGCCAGTTCTTTATCTGGTACCAGCATTGTGGAACTGCTGATTCCTTATGTGGCACCAGCATTGTGGAACTGCCAATTCTTTATTTGGCACCAGCCCTGCAGAACCGCCTTGGCTAATATTAGAGGATCTGTAGCCTCTGTTGATGATGGGGGAATGAGCTGGTTCAGTCATGGGGAGCAAGTGTGTGTCTGACACAGGGAGTGTGACCACCACATCCCCTACACAGACCATGGACACAGTCTCTGCCTGTGGCAGTACAGGATACACAAATATCTGATCTGAGAGAGGATAGGCTGATGAGGATTCTATAGATCAGGAAAGTGTGGTAGACAGATATCCAAATCTTCTACTAGCACTTATGGGCAGGGAGGTTCACACAGGGGAAATGGCAATTTTACTCACCAAAGACCACCCTCTCCTATTGTGTTAGTGGCTACATACCAATGTATGTGCATGGCCATCATGGAGGCACAGGTTAGTGCCCACACAGCCATGGCAGAGATAGTGAAGGTAAAGCAGGAAATGAATGCTGAACTATGGGAGTACATGACCCATACGTGTGTGATTTCTTGGATAGACTGAATCACATACTGGACTGTGCACTGTCTTTTCTGTGTTGTGTTGCAAGGGTGAGGGGCCTTCCACATAGCCATTCATCTGCTACATCCATGGATGTTAGCAAACATGGTCATGGACAGGAAAGATCCTGTTCCTGCATTGCTATCATTTCCACAACATTTATTGTGGAGGTGTCTACTCCCAGGAGACGGAGCCATACTGGTTGTGGCTATCATCATGGTGGAACATCTCATAGAAAATGTTGGTTGGGGTAATGTAGTACACCAGCATCTACAGTGTCATACTGCAGAAATGCAGCTCCTGACAGACACATCATGGGCAGGGGGCATGCAAAGAAGCTGAACCCTCAGTCTTATATGATCAGGACCTCTCCAGTAGATCAAGCCATAGTAATGCACCAACTGCTCTGAGGTAGTGTCCCTGCAGACACACACACCACACACACACACACACACACACACACACACACACACACACACACACACACACACACACACACACACACACACACACACACACACACACACACACACACACACACACATGCAGACACACACACACACACACACACACACACACACACACACACACACACACACACACACACACACACACACACACACACACACACACACACAAACACACACACATGCACACACACACACACACACACACACACACACACACACACACACACACACACACACACACATGCAGACACACACACACACACACACACACACACACACACACACACACACACACACACACACACACGCGCACACACACACACACACACACACACACACACACACACACACACACACACACACACACACACACACACACACACGCGCACACACACACACACACACACACACACACACACACACACACACACACACACACACACACACACACACACACACACACACACACACACACACACACACACACACACACACACACACACACACACACACACACACACACACACACACACGCATGCCACCACAGCCCCTAGCACATAACACACATCCATTGACCCTGGTTATTTTTGACATTAATCTCCCCCATAATAATTTTGATACTGCCCATAAAAGCGTTTTTTCATGTATATACATCAATACAGTCACACACGTTCCTCTGAAAGACTTGCACTACTGTCCTCCTTTCTCCAGGTCTGCAAATGATGACAGTTGTGCCTTGTCATTCGTACATTGTTACTTGGTTTGGCTATGTCTGATGTTCTATGTGGCCAACCTATCTATGGATAAGTACTGTCAGGTATTTTTGCATGCATCATTTTTATTGTAGTGTAGCTGTTTAACTTTTACATCGTAATGTTGTAAAGCTATTTGCAATTGACGGCTTCTCTGTTCAGCTGGCAGGATCATCCCCTGCTGGTGGCTCCTCCTCAGACTCATTGTCTGTCTCAGCTTTAGCTGCCTGTGGTGCTAGAAAGTGCTGCCTTACAAGAGGCCATCCTGCTCTAACTGATGTTATTGTATAACCCTGCACAAACAGTGAGGATTTTGGTACATGCAGCAGGTCATACTGCAGGGCACTAACAGATGAGTGCAGACAGTGAAAGTGTGCCTTCAGCAGCTCCAATGTGCTTATAATGTTTCTGGTTTACAATACTACACAGTTGTAGCCCTGGTCAGTTTGATTGTGTAGATTTCTGATGGATCTCATGAGCCTGGGTTCTAGGGTATATCTGGCATAACCAAGAATATGCCCCTGTGGGAAGTCACTTCTTACAAATCATTAGTAAAGATCACATGTGTGCCATACAGGGGAGTCATGAAACCTACCTGGGTGGCCTGCATATACGTTGCAGATAATATCCTGTGCTGTGGAGACCACCTGGTAGTTGATGGAGGGATACCCTTTGCAGTTCATTTCCCTCCTTCCCAGTTCACCACACGGGGTCCTTATTTCAATATAGGTATTGTCTATGACCCCTAGTAACTCAGGGAAATGGGCTATACCATAGACCTCTTGCATGGTGTTGGCTCTCTCCTCCTGGGTACATGAGAACCACACATGCTGTCCCAAATGCAAAACATGGTATTGAGAATCTGATGGAGTATTCTTGAGGCAGATGTCTGAGATACCCCAAGTGTGTCTATAGTAGGTCACTGAAATGTTCCAGTAGCCTAAATACATGAAGCCATGCACTGCTTTATTTCCAGTGGGATAAGTGCTTCAACCCACGGGACTGTTTTGATCTCATAGGAATAAAATTAGTTTTAATCTTGGAAGGAAAGGAATCTCTATTCAAACACTCTTCACATGTTCCCTTCCTTGACTGGAAAATCCTTAACATGGCAGAATTCTTGATATAATCTTAACTAAGACAAAATGGTTAGAGATGTCCAGGTGCAGGTGCCATTAGCCAACAGTGACTATGCCACTGAATGTAGTATAATACTACAAGGATATAAACAATGATTTGAGATTTTAGGGGGGTGCATTTTGAAGATGTGAGGGAGACGGTCAAAGATTAGTCAGGACACTGTACCAAACTAAGGAAAGTAGACAAGTTATGGCAGTGGGTCAGTAATGCCATGCCCAGTACTATGGACAGAAGTCTGAGGAAGAAGTAAAAAATAGGCAAAAAGAAGAAGAAAACATAGCACCCACATATCAACCTGATGCTTGTAGTTAAAGCAAAAGAAAGGGCATGAAAGTAGTGGAAAGAAGGTGTGGAAGTGGGAGAAGCACAGCGCAAGGAAGCAAGAAGGTGGGCAACCAGGCATGTAAGGGCAGCAATGGGGCAAACTAAAATAAGGTGGGAGAAAGAGCCAAAAAAGAGAACAAACATTAGTTTCTAGATATCAGAAAGGAACAAAGGAGTGACATACTTGGCCAGACAGAAGAACGATGAGAGGGATGTCACAGAAGGATAGGAAAAAGAAATGCACTGGATGGATGTTACGTTTCATTTTTCACAAAGAAAATCAATATGGAGGTAAAATGCTGGGAAGACATATGGTTGAGAGGTGCTACCAGTGGGTAGACATGAAATGATAGTGGGGGGTAGGCTCCAGTCCATAATGATAATATACAAGGACTTGATATCTGCTTCTGATCAGAATTCTTTTTCACACACTGTATTACTAGGCAAGCTAATATTAGATTTAAAGCAGTCTACTCTTACCTCTTATGTCTTTCTTCTGCAATTTTCTTCAAAAAAATATTCTCTGTACATCACCATAGGTAAGATTTGAAATGATAACTTGACTGTTAATTTACATGTCTGTCAGTCCACCACATCATGAATTATATATTATGAAATCGGAGCTACGAGTTCAAATATATCTGATATCAAGATATCAAGGATAGTCTGATAATGAGATAATGAATCTAATGTGGTGTGTGTGTATGTGTCTGTCGATCTCTTTTTGGTACAGTGACGTTATCTATCAAATCAAAAAGTAACCTATTTCACATATTTTTCAATGAACAAAACACAAAATGCAACACTATGGAGGCAGAAGATAAAACTTCTATACATTTATCTTTGCAATTTCATGAAAACCACGTACTTTTCTCACTTCCATTGGCAGTCATTTCTGCTATACATTTATCCAGTTTTTAGCTCAAATGGTACGCAATCATAGAATCATCTATACTATAGCAATAACAAACGATTGAGTGTGGTATATTGAAAATTTACCCACGGTTGGTGTGGTTTGATCACAAGGGCAAAGCCTGAGTGATTAAACAGAAGCAACTGTGGGTAAATCTTCAATATATAACATCTAGGAGTTGGTCATTGCTATCATACAATGACATTATTTAAGAAAAAAAATTGCTTACTTTTCTTAAATAATGTCCTTGTATAATAGCACTGTGGTGTTCTTCCTCTTTCTTTTTGTATTCTGGAGCTTTGTTGATGTACTGTGCATGTGTATGGGACTTACATTTCCATGTCTACACAGTGCTTTGGAAAGAAAGGGCAGAAATACAAGGAAAATCATTTACATTTCTTTAGTTTTGCTTAATGTACCCGATTTTCCTTGAATTTGTTCTGTCCTGTCTCTCTCTGAACTGTCCAGATTTCAAACTTTATTTAAAAAAAAAAGCTCAAGAAAACTGGAAAGGCATAACATATATTAATCGAAGAAAGTTCAAGCAACTGGACTTTTTCTTTTGGTATATGCTTCATTTACAGTGGGCGCACTGGTTGGGATGACCAATAAGCATGCATATTTTTAAATGTTAATGACCTGTCCTTGTATACTATAAATTATACAATGAAAACCACCTTTGCAATGCATGTGGCATGCATTCCATGGAAACAATGCAGTAATAGTGAATGAATATTTTTCAAATGTTTAAACTATAAACTTCAAAAATGCTGTAGCATATTCATGGAAATTCTATTTGATCAATGTATGGATTTCTTTTTTTTTTCATATACAAGGTTGTTGATTGTATAGCATCAACTTTTCATTTTTATGAGTAACAAAAATTCTAGATATTGGGATTACAACACTGTAAACCTTGGCTTTATCTTAACATAAATATATGACTTCATTAATGTACTATTAATTAGAATAGGCAAAGCATCAAAAACTGACTCAGACACATATAGCACATGGTACACTCTAAGTAGCTCAAGGGGAAAAACACAAAACAAACAAACAATCAAAAAAAGGAGCAGTCATATTACTAACCACTCTTCCAAAACAATCACATCGCAAACCACGTCATTCTTTATGCACAGTTTCAAAAATACCTTATTAGAGATAAGACTTACAATAGTTTGTAAAAAGTCCTATCTCATGGAAGATATCACCCTGTGTGACTTAAAATATTAGAATGACTACTAATGTTAAAATAAGTGTCCTTAAATATTTTTGAAGTTTCAATGCAGTTTTGGTTAAAGTATGACACCAAGGACAAATTTACTTATAATAATAAAGGAGTAATATATGCTCAAAGTTGTTCCTGTAATCTGAAATATACAGGATATAGTAAAAGAAAGCTTTTAATGAGAGTGTAGAACATCTCCGAAACAGAATAAATAAATATGTGAATAGTCCAATAGAAACACATTTTCAGAGGTTCATAATAGTCTAACTACAGATCTTGCTCCTACTGTATTATATCAAATAAGAAATTGTAGTGCAGGACATGATATGAAATATTTTAGCATGTGAAAACAAGCAATGTTGATAATGACATTTCAGACCTTACTTCTTAAGGACCATAATACAGATTTTAATTGCAGAATGGTAATTTATTTGTATTAGTTCTAATGTCTCATGATGGATTGTAATTTTGTCTCATTTATGAACGGTTATTTTAAATTTTTATTTTGGTTTTACTTAATTGAGTTGTTTTAATTATCTACATTGCTTATGTATGAGGAGTGAAGCCAACATATATTCTAATATTCTTTCTTTAAAGAAAAATATTGAGCTAAATATAACTCTGAATGGCTTAAGGGCTTTTAAGACTCCCTCTTTTACCTTTAATTGTGATACTTAATGGCATTCCAATTGAAACATAACAGCGTGACAAAAGGGGTAGAAATAACATTAGTAGACAACAGTGTGAGGGCTCCTATGGCTTAGGAACTTCCAAATAAGTATATCTTTTTTTTTCAAACTGTAAATTTGGTAATAATACCATGTGCCCGAGTTTAACAAGTATCCCAAGAAATGCGAGCAAATTGTGTCATTTACAACTTTTTATCAACAAGGAACGGGTAAGAATACAGCATCAGTATGAGAGATACTAAATGAATGCTGTTTATTTCTAGCTATTTCAGTACATAAATGTGGTCTTTAGACTGTGCCTGCAAACATTCCTAGATTTCATATGTTACAGACTGATTTGTGGAAATTTATAAGAAAGATGAATCTAAATTAACTTTTGACTATGCCTCATGGAATGATTCTAGAGTACTTAAAACAAATAGCTATGACAGTACAAATAAGGACAGCGTATGCACTTCTTTTAGTTGTATTAGAGAGTTTGCTGAAATAGATATAGAACATGGTGATTTTGAAGAACTTATATCTAAAGTATAGAAGCAGTTTATACTTGATTTTAGGAATAAGGTGATACTTTTTCCTGATCATGTATCTGTTGAACTGGGTTTTCTTTTAAAACAACTTTCTATTAATAAATGTGTTATAGTTACAATTTAACTAAAAATGAATGGACTAAATTAAAAAAATTAGATGCTAACCAGAAGGGAATGGCAAAACTTCCTGACAAACCAAACGTTATACTTGGAATGAAAACTGCTCCCTGTTGTGATATTTATTAAAAACATTTATGTGATACTACTACTTATACCCTGGTGTATTTTAATGATTATTTTTAAGGCCATGATAAAAAATATCATGTTTTGTTTCATCCACAGAAGCAGAAAAAAGATATTTCAAAAATCTAGAATTTTTAATTTTTATATTTACCCAAGATAAATACGGAAGAGTTCTCTGCCTGTTTTCACTGACTGTATGAGATATATGGAACAAGTTGTAAACAAGATTGATAGCCTACTGTTTCCTTCTGTGCATATATTAGAGCGGTGAATCTTCACAAACACAATTTTGCTTAATATATAATTTTTACACTTGATGAAAAGTTGTTTCACCAACTTAGAGGTATGGCCATGGGTGAACCTTTAGTACAATCATTCGCTTGTCTGTTTAACTGATTTTAGGAAAAAAAATACAAAAATATTAAGAAACACATACAGTGATAATGATTAGGTTGTAATGCATATAATAACAATGCTTATGTAGCAGAATGATTCTGATGTATTATCACTGCATAGAATATCTAAATACTCTTATGCATACATAAGAATCACTCTTTTGATTTCTTGTACCCCATGGTGGCCATTACAGGAATTTCCATACTGGAATTACTTTTTTAGCTTGTTTTTTCATTTACTTACAGTGAAAGTACAGATTAATTGGGTTTTTAGTGGCATAAGAAAACACGGTCAGTATTTTTTAACTGAATTACTCTTATTTGCTTTAGGTTTAAGCTTGTAAAACTCTAGCCTTCTATGCTACATTTACATTTCAACTCAAAGGTGGTTAAATAAGCAGAGTTTTGTTAAGCAGGATTTTAAAGTGATAGAAAGTCAACAGCTATCACTGCTATCTCTGTGTCCAGTATTTTCTAGCTGTACTGGTAGCTGTCATGCTGCTTTCCATGCATGTTCTTGTTTATAGTTGTTTCTTTGTACTTCATCTGTTTTGATGTCAACTGCCCTTGTGATGTCTACATTTCATATCCCCAGTGCCAGTAATATTTCATGTTTTTCTAGCATACCTAGCATATGCTGCTTAGGTGAGCTGATGACTGTAAAACAGTTCCTCAGTCAAGGCAATGGAGCTTACTCCCCAGGCAGTCCTGTAAATTAACATTTGGCTTATGGCAATTCACCAGAATAATCAAACAAAGAGTAAGTAGGGCAGCCACAGTGGTGCAGCTGTTAGAGTTGCTGCCTCACAGCAAGAGGTTCTCCAGTTCGATCTTCGGCTGGGGTGCCTTCTATGCAGAGTCTGCATGTCCTCCCTGTGGTCGTGTGGGTTTCCTCTGGGTGCTCCGGTTTCCTCCCACATCCCAAAGACTTGCTGTAGGTCAATTGGACACTCTAAATTGGCCCTAGGTGTGAATGTGTGCATGTGTGTGCCTTCTGTGGAAGGTTGGGTGCCGGGCTGGCAACTCGACACTATAAAACTCCACTGCCAATCATGCGCAGACAAGGTGATCCGCTGTGGCGACCCCTAACCGGGAAAAAGCTGGAAGAAGAATCAAACAAAGAGTAAGTAATCTGCCAGTACAGCACTTGATTCCTAGCATGCATCCTTTATTCCCTAATCTAATCTCCCTTAGTCAGATATCTTATACTATGTTTATGGAGACAATGTATAGTGTATTAACTAGAGTGTAGATAAACATGCAGTTAAAAGTTAATGTCACTGTAGTTTGTGAAACAGTGTACTAAATTCAAAGTTATAGTATTTTTTAAATAGCAAGGAAATAGAAAAAGTGAGATCTTATTTAATCAACTACACTCAAGCAGCTGACAGTACTTCACCTGGCAGGTAGCACATTTTTGTTAATGGATAGAAAGTAACAAAGGAATGCAAAGCGGACAAGAGGAATGTAGGTAACAGCAACCTGAGTGGATTAAAGTGTGTAAACAGGAGAAAAGATGGACTGGCACTACCTAAAAAAAAAAAAAGATGATTATCAGAAGTCAGGATGACAGTGAATACAAAGGAAATAAGAAAAAGAGAAGTCAAGGTATAATTCAGGAGAGGAATATGAAGCTGATCAAATAAAGAAAACAAACTAGACGAGTACTGGAACAGAATATCTGGATTCAGAGTTAAGCAAGAGAAGGTGTCCTGCTACCAACCATCCTTAATGAAAGGTTACAAATATGCTAAGCAATATTATGAAGATTGTGACTGAGTATGGGAAAGAGAATAGAAAAACCGAGCCAAAAATGTCAGCAAATGAGATACCTGATTTTTTGGATGAGAAAAGTGAACAACGGAGAGAGAGAGAGAGACTGAGAGAGAGAGGAGAGATACATAGAAAGAAAGTAAGGGATAGTAGTGCTAGCAAGAGGCAAGGCAGCAGGAGAGAGAGAGAGTGAGAGAGAGAGGAGAGATACATAGAAAGAAAGTAAGGGATAGTAGTGCTAGCAAGAGGCAAGGCAGCAGAGAGAGAGAGAGTGAGAGAGAGAGGAGAGATACATAGAAAGAAAGTAAGGCATAGTAGTGCTAGCAAGAGGCAAGGCAGCAGGAGATGTACTTGAAAAATGTAGGGATAATAGTTATCTCTCCAGGTGACACCATACCTTTTAAATAGACTCTCGTTAACAGTTTTCACATTCTGTACTGAGTACTTTATGATAACTCTTATGGAGTGAGTCATATATTGTAATTTACCAGTGAGAGTGAGAGAGAAAAAATGTAGCTCTGAGCTCTTCCTGCGTGTACTTATTGTCTTCATATTTACTCTGTCATTAGGTAAGGATTCTCAGCTAGGTAACAGCAGTCACAATTTACTGTCACAAGAAAGAATATTAATGGCATGATTGCAACTCGATGCAGTAAACACATAAACTGGCTCTACCTTTTTGTTAGTATTTGTCATACAGGGTCCATAGGCTGTTCTATTACTGGGTTAAGATGTAGAAATCACCACTTATTTGCTTATTAGTAGTGATTATGAACAGTTATAGAAACTAGCTTACATGTGTTCAGAAGTATGCTAGACTAAAATTCATGGGAGAACCAGGAGCAACATATACAACCACGAAATACCTGTCATTTGCTGGGGTGCATGTAGCATTAGAAGTAAATAAGTAACTGTGCTAACATACTGTGTCCACCATGTAGAGAATTTCTCACAAATACATAAACCATTCTGTTGGTTGTGAGTTTTTATTCTTTTTGCAAACCAGATGATACTGATCTGGAGACAATACTAGTCAAGTTTGAAGAAAACTTTACTTTAGCTCTTGCTCAATTTAGATCATTCCTCTGTTTTGAAGGATGATTTCTAATGACATTTTGTGGTATTTCTATGTTGCTATGCAGCTGAATGTTCATATAAAAATTCAGACATAACACTTTTGGTATACAAATGCTGTCACTGCATCCACATTATAGGAACAGTTTCAGCTTTACTGATTCTTATAACTAAGACACTGATAGACAAACACATGCACACATGTACACACACACACACACACACACACACACACACACACACACACACACACACACACACACACACGTGAGAATGTGTACGTGTACACACACACACACACACACACACACATGCATACATACACATACACACGCGCGTGTGCACACACACACACACACACACACACACACACACACACACACACACACACACACATGCATACATACACATACACAGGCGCGCGTGTGGACACACACACACACACACACACACACACACACACACACACACACACACACACACACACACACACACACTCTCCCTAAAAATGTATCACTGAATAGCAGCACATCTCTAGTATAAGAAAAAATGGCAACAAAAGCAATGCCTGTTGCATTTTAATAAAAGTGATCTGGTAAAAATGATTAGCAGTATGACAAGGATGACTAGCAATATGAAATGGACTACGAATGCAAACTGATAGCACTGACTATTTTTTAGTCAATGACCCAAGACCGTAGATTTGACTCCTGAGAGGTGAGCTGGAAAAAGTGATTGTGAGGTTACAATACTTGGCAGCTATCATTTTCATGGGTGTGGTCTGTTAAAGACACATCATTCAAAATGATAATACTACCTTATTATCTCCATGATGATATCAACGTAACAAACTATATGACTATGCTTTGGTGTGTGTTTTAGAAATCTCAGTAAATTAAAGTAAAGCAGATCTAACAGCCAGTGGAGACTTTGTAGCTTTCATTTACTATTTTCCTAAGTAAGCACAAATACTGTACCTTCCCTGCAGAAGGAACTGTTTCTCCTGTTATCATGAACATAGTTGTAGTTTTGCCAGCTCCATTTGGCCCCAGCAGTCCAAGTACTTCTCCTAAAATATTGTAAAAAATAATATAAAACATTTTTAAAGTAGTACATGATTCTTCCTCCAAATTCCAATTTTCAGCATTTTTCATTTCATTTGCCATTAACATTCAAAAATGAGTATGACTGTTCAGCCCAACCAGCGTGCCATTGTAAATAAAACATAAACCAATGGAAAAAAGTCCGGACGCCCAGATTTTATTCTATTAATATATGCTGCAAAAATTCTACTTTTCTTTAATTAAAAAAAAAATAAACTTACAAAAAACAGAGACTTCAAAAGAATGAGAGAGAGACAGGACAAGGATAATCAGGTACGTTATGCAAAACTAGAGGAATGCTCCTGATTACCCTTATATTTTCCCTGTCTATCTCTCCTTTATTTTTGAAGTCTCTAGATTTCATTTTTTTTAATTAAAAACAAACAAAAAAAAGCAACGGAGATCTTACTTTCTCCATTGCTTCCTTTATACAGCATTGATGTACTGCGTAAGCGTGGGAACATAAGTCCCATATGCACGAGCAGTACATCAAGAAAGCCCCATGATACTGGAGAAAAATGCAGAACAGCACCACAGCACCATTATACAAGGACATTACTTAATCTGAAACCTGGCTCAAAGCTGCAGAGAGCACCCCAGTCTTACCAGGGTACTCATCCTGCCATACTTTCAGACTCCAAACAGAGGGCTACAGAGCCAAAGGAGGTGGAGTTTCAATATTTATCAAAGACATACACACCTCGAGGCTGGTCAAATGGTATGACACACAGGAGACACTCCAAGTGCAATTAACTGTTGCCACAACACATATTCAAATCATAGCTAGCTACAGATCCCAAACCATGAGTCAGGACACCCACTCCACCTATCTGGACTTAGCTGAATCCATCAAGATTCAAGCCTCTAACCTGAACCTGGGTGATCTTAACTTCCAAACCATAGAGTGGAAGACCTATTCTAGCCCAAACATGAATGCCCAGAGATTCCTCAACTTTGTCAATGCCAATGCATTGGATCAGCTGGTTGACACCCCTATGAGAGGTGAAAATATTCTGGACCTGGTCCTGACCAATATAAGTGGCTACTGTAGCACACCTACGGTGTCATCCTCCTTGGTAAGATCTTACCACAAAGTGATCACTTTTGAAGTCACCATCTCCCCTGACCCCCACCCACTGTCAGGGTCAAACAAAAAACTTTTCCAAAGCTGATGACAATCTTCTCAGAGCAGGTATAAGCAGGTTCACAAGCACTGTCCCTTCAGTTGGAACTAGCACTAATATCCTAGCCTACACCAAAAAAACTATATGAGCACCTACATAGCTGTATGGATCCAGCAATACCTGACAGGACCAAATCATCTTTCTCAAGGAAGATTAAACCTGTCTGGTGGACAGCAGCAATAAACAAACTCCATAATAAAAGGAAAAAAATTGCTGTCCAGGTCCAAGAAGTAGCAGGTGCCAAGTTGGAAGCTATCTCTCCTTTGTCTGAATAAGCAAATAAGTTCACTGGTGAAATCCTGTAAGGCTAATTTTGAGTCCAAATTGGCCACATCTACTAAGGACAATCACAAGGCCTTCTTCACATACATCTGCAATCTCAAAGTTAACACCTAAATCTGCTCTGAACTGGTGGTCAAGTAACATCACATACATAAACTCCATAGATATAGCCAACCTGCTGGCAGATAGGTTCAGTGAAAACTTTACCCCGCTGTCCCCCCATCAATAAAACCAGGACATCCCCAGTACCTGCCCCCCACCCCTCATCACCAGGGAGCAGGTCTTCAATGCCCTCTCAAAGGCAAAAAATACTGTCTGTATGGGACCCGATAACATCCCTGGCTGTATCCTACATGAACTCAGGCATGAGCTCTCAGCTCCATTAGGCACCATATTCAACCAAAGCCTGGGCACCGGCTTCATCCAAGCCAAATGGAGGACAGCCACTATCATTCCTCTACACAAAGGTGGGTCCATCCACTGAGCCAGGCAATTATAGATGACTGCAAGCTGGGTTCTGTCTTAAATTCCCCTAGTGAGGTGAATATCTCGAAGAAGGCCTTACCCAAACTAATGACTGGTGCCAGAAGCATAGCCTCAAACTGAATGCCAAGAAGTACATCATTATCCTCTTTGGGGTAAATGGCATCCCCACTAATTATCACATTAATAGCAATGTACTAAGCATGCAATCAGTTGTGAGGGACTTGGGCACCCAGGTTGTTAGAAACCTGTTTTTTGACTACCACGCTGCCCCATTGTATGGAAGACTTTTTACATGGCCCACCTCATAAGTAAGGGCATTTCATCCAGGAGCAAGGAGGTCATAACATCCATGTACTCCTCCCTTATCAGACCCATTATCGAGTACAATGCCTCCTTCAGCATGTACCTTGCCAAACACATGTAGCAGCTGGAGAGACCACAGAGGTTCCTGACAAGGAAAATCCAGGGTCTCAAGCACCTACCTATACAGATAGGCTAAAAGCCCTATCTCTCTACTCAGTCTCATACAGACTGCTCAGAGGTGACCTCTCTCTGGCATACAAGGCCATCTCAGACCCAGCTTTGATGGAGTTGCTGCATATCCATAAGTCAAATTCCACTCACGCAACCCACATGCAAGGTCTCAACCTGGTCTGTGGCATTAATAGAACTTGTTGGTGGGATAGATTTGTGTCCCAAATGTGGAATAGACTCCCTCTCCATATGAAGCAGAGTACCTCTCTAGCCCTCTTTAAGAGGAACCTGGATGACTGGATGGGAAACAGAAAATACACCCCTGGTATCCCACCTGTATCCCTGCTGGACAGGGGAAACAGATGCTGACTTTTTGGGAACATAGGTAAAATTCTTGGCTAGGCTTATAAGGGCCTCCATGCCAATAGCCTAGTATCATCCTATTAACATATGAAACTAAGAAAAGCAAGTTAATTTTTCCTTAAATAATGTCATTGTATAATGGCAATAACCTATGGCTGGGTGTGTGTAATGCTGATTTACCCATGGATGGCTTTGTTTGGCTAATTACATCTTTAATAGTCCTTATACCAACTGCATTCAAATGTATATTAATTTTCTGGATGATATATTCATTGCTTCGGTGGGGCCAAACAACGAAACTGAAGCATACGTTCAATATATAAACAATACAACAGCATTCTTAAAATGTATACATTAAGACCAGTCAAAGATTCAATTGATTATCTTGAAGTAAAAATAACAATGGTATATTGACATCTAATATATTTAGGAAACCAACGTATTCAAATATGTTCCTATACTACACCAGCATCACCCTTACCACCTGAAATGTGCTGTAGTCAAAGGACAAATTGTAAGGGCTGCTAGGATGGTTTCCTTGGGTGATGAATTTATAAAAGTATGCAATTTACTTAGTGAAATACTTAAAAACAGGGGATACCCCAAAAAGTTAATACAATCCATCAAATATGAAGTCATGAATAAAAGAAAAACAGGTATATATGTTTCTACCCTTAGTGGAATGAGGTCTACACATGACCCTGTCTCATCTACAGCTATCAACCATTCCCAAATGGATGTTCCTTCAACAACAGAGGCAATGAATAATAGTGATACAGATGGGCAAATAAGAAGTGAATTTCGACACCCCTTTATCACTGCATAGCTGAGGTAGTAGAATTGTGGCTTTACATGTAGGCATTCACACTTCAAGTCCTAAGACAGACAGTTTCAGGGGCCCAGGGAAGTAAATATTGTGGGAAGAAATATCCAGGGAATTGTTATGGCTAGGCTTGAAAAGACCCTAGGGCCAATAGCCTAGTACCAACCTGTGAACATTTAATGCTGACAGTCAAAAATTTGCCAATATTTTCACAAAAAAATTGGTAGCTTATCAGAAATTATAAAGACACTTATGAAACATTATCTGCACAACCATAAAATAGTGTACAAAAGAGATCATAGTTTCAAAGATTATTTTGCAGAGTATCTCAAAGGAATAACCATCAAACAAGAAAAATATCTAAATGTGGAAATTGTGCAGTGTCACTTTATTCAACAAGCAGAATTCATAAATGTGGCTAATAAGAAAATTATGATGAGTGAGCCTTACAACTGTGAAACTCAGGGAATTACATACATTGTAATGTGCAACTTATGTCCAGCATTTTATATCAGAAAAACTGAGAGTAAATTCAAGCAGTGAATTTACGAGCACTCTTATGATATAAAAAAGAACAGCAGTAACAATGTGCTTTATAAGCATATATCTAGTAACAATGATCATAACTTGTCATTCTCTATTTTAGAAAAAGTGGAACACAGTCCTAAAGGGGGACCCTGGACAATAATTCTAGTACAAAGAGAGCTATGGTGGCAAATATGCTTAAATGTCACAGAGCCACCAGGGCTGAATGACATTTTATCTATTTCCTACATACTAAAAATGAGAGCATACACTAGGTGAAAGTGTCCTATTCATGTACTGGTTATGTCACAAAATAATCATATTCCATGAGTTCAATTAGATTAACCGATTATCAGTATTTATATTTACACAAGCAACTTAAATATAATTTTATTTGTATAGTTCTTGCACTTGTGTTTGCATTTATAACTATATTTTTGCACTTTGTGTGAGAGGATTGGTTAAGTTGTGCAGTTTACATAAATTTGCTATAGCTTGCAACAATCAGATGCAATGTTTCTTTAAAGTTTTAAAATGAACATGTGATCAAAATGTTATAAAAGCATCACATGACATTCATTTAAACATTTGATGAAGTCTTATAACAGTATTGATGAAAATGCTTATCTTTTAAGTTTTAAATTCTGTTTTGATAGATTTTTCAGTTTCTATATTGTAATAATCCATTCTGAATTGTCTGCACCGAGTCGAGTGATTGAATTTCTTTTGGTGTGTTCGAGTTTAGTTATTTATTGTTTTTTAAATCCAGCATTACCCACACCCAGCCATGGGTTATTGCTATATTAATGACAAGCAAACTGTACATAAAGAGAAAAAGAAACAGAAAACTAAGCTCAGTTATAACAGTATCGTGTGGTAACTAGATGAGTACTTCCACAACTTTCTGCCTCTTCTATTAACCTGACTTCATTGTTTTCCTTACTTAATGTGTCATTTTATACAGTATTTGAGGGTTTAGTCTACTGAGCTTCTTTGATGTCCTGTCACTCCTGCCATAATTTTATTCATTTATATGATAATTAAATAATTATTTTCCAGACACTCCAAACAACTTACTTTTACAGTGGGGTATCCTCTGTGGCTAATATTGGTTTGTAGTTTCATTGGTGTTTACCTCACTAATGACCACAAGGGCCTTTTTAAGCCTAGCCATGCATCCCAAATCTCTGGCAAGTCCTCGTACCCTTGATAAGTGTGAGCAAGATCCTTAGAGACATAGGTGTCAAACCAGGGATTAATTTCCTGTTCTACACCCAGTTTTCCAAGTTACATTTGAATTGGGTTAGGGAAGAACTTTGGTTCACATGGATGGGGAATCTGTTCCAGAGAAGGAGTTGTCTCTGGGATACATACCAGTCTCTCCAGCAAGCCTTATTTATATCACAGGCAAGTTTAAGTCTTTAGAATGGCTAATTCTGGTGCTGTTTGTTTTGCAGATATGCAGGAGGTCCATCAGAGTGGGGTCTGACAATGCCATGTATGCCAGGCATAGATCTCCCCTCAACAGCCTGTAGGAGACAGAATACAGGGATAGGGCTTTGAGGTGGTCTGTATAGGACACATTACTTATGGCCTGTATTCTTTTACTGAAGACCCTCTGTGTCTGATCCAGTTCTTGGACATGCCTGGTTAGGTACATATCAAAGGGGGCATTGTACTCAATGATAAGTTTGATGAATGACAAATACAGTGGAATAATGACTTCCTTGGTCCTAGATGCCATACCTTTGTTTATAAGTTGCACAAAGCAGAATGATTTCCTCATTACTGTAGACAGCATGATGGACAAAGATTAGATTATTGTCTCTGTGTGATCCCCAAGTCCCTGACTACTGGGTCAACTCTTAGAGAATGTGTTGTTGATATGATAGTTACCAGGGGTGAATGACTTTCCAAAGGATACTATTATGCATTTCTTGCCATTTAGTTTTAGTCCATGGCTCTTACACCAAGTTATTTGTCTGTGTCAGCCTTTCCTGGAGGCCATTTATGTCAGTGGGGGATTCAATGACACTCCTAATTTGCAATTATCTGCAAATTTAGTCAGCCAGAGGCCACTGAAATTGGCTCTGAGTTCAGAGAAGTAAATGCCAAAAAGGAGCGTTCCCAGGACTGATCCCTGAGGGACTCCGCTTATGACCGGCCTCTTTATAGAAGTGCACTCCCCAATTCTCCCTTCCTCTGTCCTGTCTGTGAGCCAACTAACTCTCCACTGGGTGAAATAAGGGTTTGTACCTAACCTCTTGAGTTTGTCAGCAATGCCCCACTTGGGTACTGTATCAAATGCCTTGGCCAAATCAAGGTAGGCAGTGTGAATCAGTTTGCCCTCATCCATTGCTTTGGTGACCTTCTAAAAGAAGTCCACAAGGTTGGGTAGGCATGACCTGCTCATGACAAAACCATACTGGGTTGGGTTCAGTGTCTGAAGGTTTCCTGTATCATTATTGATCACTTCTATGGTAATTCTTTCCATGGCTTTGCATATGAGACCAGTGAGACTTATGGGTCAGTAGATTTCAGGGTCTGTAGAGGACCCACCTTTGTGCAGAGCAATGACTGTTGCTGTTCTCCATTCATGAGGCATGAAGCCTGACTGGAGGCTATAGTTAAATAAAAATTCCAGCCAGCCTGATAGGTCATGTTTCATGCTATTTAGAAGACATCCTGGAATATTGCCTGTGTTCATTGATGCAGTGATTTTGACCTTAGATAGAGCATTAAAGACCTGTTCCATAGTGATTGTGGGAGTGTTATATTTGATGGTATTTCATTTGATGGTATTTCCTGAGGGAAAGTTGAGGGGGAGAGAGGGGTAAAGTTAGAGCTGAATTTGTAAGCCAGTAGTTTTGCTATATTTTCTGGTTCAATATAGGTAGCTCCATTAACAATGAGCTCTGCACACAGGTGTGTATTGACTTTGAGGCTGCAGACATAGTTAAAGAATGTGCTGTGGTTGTCCCTGACCTGGGAGGTCACATTTACCTCATCTCTGGCTTTGGTAGACTTTATTTGTCCACTGAGTTGCTTGTTTAGTTTGATGAGAGCACTTTTATCCTGCAGGGTGCTGCACCTCCTAATTTTTACCATGATTTTCTTCCTTCTGTTATACAACTTATTGATGTTGTGATTCCATTAGGGTGGCTTGTTTTTTGAGTTAGTTCTGTACTTCTTTCTGGTGGGTACAGCTCATACCTCTCAACCTCTTAGAGTAAGAAATCTGAACAAGGCCTGTCAAAATTGGGGGACAAAGGCCAAAAAATAGGGACATATTTTAAATATTGCACTTGTGAACTTAGAAAGTTGATACAGTGACAGGGCTTGCTTTAACATACATCTTCTGGAGGATTTGAAGTCTGAAACACAAATGTATGTCATTATTTAGTGACTTCAATCCTTAGATAATCCTACTGATTTGCCAGAAAACCACAAATGGTATGAGGAACAGACCAAGAAAATCTGGACATTCTGTGAAAATCTGGACAGTTGAGAGGTATGGTACGGCTGCCTCTATGTATTTATTAACATGCTTGCAGAAGTTTTCTGTGAACAGTTCCACATAGGCAGCAGTGTTCTCAAGGTTTATGGGGATTTGAAATTTAGCCAGGTCACTTAATAGCAGGAAGTTAGCTGTATTATAGTTCCTGAATATTGATTGCAGGGTTAGCTGGTGGTCCAAGTTTTATTTTTACTTCAAAGGAGACTATTTTGTGGTCTGACCTTACCAGACAAGACATTATACTAGGGGGTGTGCAGGACTCTCTCATATTAGTGAGGACCAGATCCAGTATGACTGGACCCCTGGTTGGTGTATTGACAATCTGGTCCAGGGAGTTTGTTTTTACAAAATCCAGGAATCTCTGTGCCTGTACATTTGGTGTTGTATATGATTCCCAGGTAATAGTGGGGTAATTAAAGTCATCCATGAATATGGTATTGGGCTGGATGGTGATTGTTTCCAGTAAGTTTAAATACATGGTATGGGTTTCCTGGGTCATAGAAGGGGAGCTATAGCTTGCAAGGAAGTGGTATGGGATTTTGACTATGGTGATTTGAATGTGGAGAAGCTCAAGTGCATTGTCCTGTCTGACCAGCCTTGAGGCATATTTATTATCTCTGTAAATCAAGACACCTCCAACCTTAGTCCCCGTCTGTGTAGTAGCTGGTCTAAATGTGTGGAAGGCATTATGTTAAGATGCTAAGTAAATTCCTGTTGTGTCTATATCTGCACCATTGTTTTATATTTTCATAAAAATAATACCATTGTTCCTTGTATGACAGCTAGCTTGAATGTATATGTGCACTTTATAACTCATAAGTGTATAAAACTTGTCCATTCACAGCATCCTGATGGAGTAAAACCTTCACATGAGGTAAAATGTAATACAGTGAGAAAAGTTACTATTCTTCTGAAGTAAAATGCAGGACAATGAACTAATTTGTACAAAATTTTTACTGAATTAAGAAAAATGTTCAGTAACTGTGCAATTTTTTAAACTGTGTAACTGTACATATGTAGTATGCATTTTTACTGTGAAAATATATTGGAAACAATCCAATTTCAGTTTTTTTAATGTGTAAACCTTTGTAGTTCAATACTAATGCTAAGTTGGATCACATGTCGATGTCTTATTTTGACAACAGTTTGTTGAAACTTTCCCACTCCCCTGAAAATGTAACTGTGGAAACTGAAAAGCATATTTTAGAATTCATACTGAAGCCTCAGGAATCCTTTTGGGGGGGGTATATATGTATGTATATATATATATATAGAGAGAGAGAGAGAGAGAGAGAGAGACTGACTTTAAATTCAAAATGTTACTGAAGTTGTTGCTTTGGCCACTAAAGAGTCAGCTTAAGGATTATCTTACTTGTTGATACTAGTGGAGACAGAGCTCAAAATATATATCAGCAAGGACCCTGAACATTAATTTATTGGTCTGTCTTAAAAACAGAGATAGTAAAAGCATGCTATATATTTTAGCCAGGAGGGAATACATTCTAGATCAGATGTCAGATTTTTTTTAAACACTATTAGTCTTTTGTAATGTTTTATTTTAAATTTTTGCAGTTATTGTTTGCTTACTAATTTGAAAAAAAAATGAAATGCTTTAACCTGCTTATCTCAAGTAATACTTGTTTTTCATTGATAGTTTATTAGCTTAAATTTTATGCATTTTAAATGTTGGCTTATTTTAAGGTTAAACATTAAGCTGTGCTCTTGTTTTGATATTTTTGAGTAACTGGTGGCAGCATACCTTCAACATGCATGTGAAAAGTGTTGGCACTGGACAGTTTCCATTTACCCATCCCCATTCCACAAAATATTGTATGTGTCTGCAAGGGACATTTTAGTGGGTGAAATGCTGAGGAGGATGAGGTTATAATTCTGAAATGTAGCTAAACAGTGTGAAGCTCATTTGGATGTGCCAGGGATTAGCTAATAACAAAAGTAGCAGTGCGCATTTAAATACCCCCGTAATGCCAGTTGCCTTTTTGCATATTATATGGGACCAGTGGTGGGACAATACTGTCAGCTATCATATTGCTGGTTCTTTTGCACATTAAATATTGATGATACTGGTGTAGGAGTTCAAGCTTGTAGCCCCTGCTGATCATGCCTCTTACCTTGTCTCCTGCTGATGTCATGTTCATAAGTTACACTACCATGAAATATTTAGTTATATCCACTGGTAGGCAAATTAGAAAATAACTATCTCTTGTCCTTTACTGTCACTGAATTATTTTCAGTTCATTCTACAAGACCCTATAAATAGTATGCTATTTCTTATTATTTTGAAACTATTTTACTAATTATACTTTTCTAAGTGTCACACCTCCAAATTTTCCCTGGTCTGTGTTTAAATGTTCCATTTCTATTCCATTGAGTGTAAACTGCGATGTGTTATTAAGTTTCACTGTTGTTCTTCACCTGACTTGATCAGATTTATATCTCAACATTGTATTTAAAAAGGTATGATATAGCAGCTGTAGTTGTTATTCTCTGTACAGTTCTGAGTTCTTCTTGAAAAGAGACCTTGTGGGTATAATATGTTGTTTTATGGTTTGCAAAATGTAATACAAAAACAAATAGATGGCCTTTTACTAACCTTTGTTAACACAGAAAGAAACATTTTTTACTGCGGTCTTCTTCTTGCCCTTGACACAACACAATTTCCTTTCTATGTATTCTTTTCTCAGATTCTGGACAGCAATATTTGGTCTCTGGATGAAACAAAAGAAAGCTATAGGACCATTTTATAGAAAAATACATTGCAGCTACTTTTGGGTCCACATTGCAGCTTCAATTTGACTTTTCACAACTCCCACACATAATCAAGAAATTTTAATTACTGCCTCATTAATTCTTAAAATTACTTGTAGTTTTTAATGGCAGATGCTTCCTTTGAAAGTTATGCCATGCATATATGACCCTCTCTGTGAATACATATATGGGTACAGGTACACATATCCACATGCCATCTTACACACATGTATAAACACACAGGTACATGTACATACAAAGAAGGACACATGCATTACCTCTCCTACAACCTGATCATCATTTATTTTCAGATAGTGTTCTAGTATGCTTATATCTTTTTCAGACTGATGCAGTTCTGTTAAAATTTTATGATTCTCTTTAGACACCTTCAGGTTTTTGCCATACCCTTCCATACTGTAATTTCTTTATAAGAGCACACATTTTAAATGTTAGTTCATTATTTCTTTACATCACTTTTCATTTTATTTTTATTGTCTCCACCGTATCTACACTTTTGTAATGTAGGACTCAATAGAAATATTTGTAATACACTAAACTCTGCCTCACTGATGCTTATTAAGTAGAGAAAGCAGCATTTCTGTTTACCACTTCTACAACCTCTTCATATGCATCACAGTATCTCATCAGCCTTTCTTGTTGCTTTTCACACAACTCAGTTTACTTTCTGTCATCTGATATAACTACCCTAATATCTAACCTTCTGGTTTATTATTGCTACTACATTCCAATCATATCATATACCTTTTGCATGTAATTTTAATAGACACATTATTTAACAATTAACTTTTCCATGCTTTCTGATGAATCCACCAGTATCAACCTTTTCATCATTTCTATCCCTCTTGTACTTCAGTCTATCTCAACATTATGGACTTCCATCAAAAATGATGCAATATCAATTATAAAGACAATAAAAAAGTTATGATACACTATTGTGTACAGCAGTAGTACGCTCTCCTCCTTCAGAGAGGACTCTGTTTGCACTTCCCTGTGGCACCCTGTTATCAAGCCAACAGTTTACATGTTATTTATCTATAGTCTCCTCAATAGATAATTTCTTTCCTAAGCTACTATGTCTTACTAAGTCAAACACTATGTATTGCTAATGGCTAGAAATACATGCTTTAAAAGTGTAGATTTATACCTCTATCACAGAAAAAAATAATACTAGCTTTGCTACATTCTAAATATTAAGTCTGCAAATATGAAAAATATTGTAAATCTGTTAAATTGAAAATGCAATGAAATGCAATCAAAGGTACAAAAACACTATAATAAATGTTAAGGCAGAACTACAATCTAAGAAATAGTTAAGCATACAATGCTAAGTAATCATCAAGAAGAGGTACAATGATGAATCTCACTGAACAAAGTTGAAGTCCTAGAGATAAATAAAAAAATGCTCTGTGTACATTTCTATACTTCTATGATTTTGCATACCTATTAGCTAAAGAGCTTAAAAGTTCATAACTATATCTAGCATTGATTAATGCTTAGGAGGGGATTGCTTACAAATAACATCTACACTGTACTAGTGATGAGAAGTGAGGCTCTGAAAGCTTCAATACAGGGGGAGTCTACGTGTTTCTTTTTTAAATAATTTTATTGAAATTGTATATACAACAGGCAATTTAACATAAAAGATAACTATTTGCACAAGTCTCTCCATCAATTCTTGCTAAATATTTTACTAAAATTCATTAAACAGATAAAAACCGGTCATAGAACATAGATACATATTTATCTATAAATGAGTTAAATTTTTTCAGTAATTATAGCCTCTTGTTATTTTGTTTGGTATTATCTTAATAGTAGACGTGTCCTTATGACACGCAAAAGTGGCAGTATTCCTAATTCTGCAAATGAAGGTGTAATCTCATTTTCCAGTTTTATATAATAATTTGTGCTGGCAATTGTTAATAAGTACCAGAAAGGTGGGAATTGAGACGTGTTAAGCACTGCATTTTCTCTTTACATTTGATTCCAAAAAATAAAATCTTTATTGTTTACGATTAGTTCAATTGGTCTATATATTCTAGAAGGCTGCATGTTTTATGGTTAGTGCAAGCTTAGAAAAATAGATCTCTGTACTGGTGAGAGTAAAGCTAGATCTTTGTAGTCCACACACAAAAAACAGGAATGCAGCTCAAGTTAAATGACCCCAAAGACAATAGCAGCATACAACAACACACAGAACTTCAGGGATCATAAACAATGTAGAAGAAAAACAGCTTCTGTTCAGCTCAGTTCGTAGAATCAAGAGACCTTATTTGGTAAGCGCTTTCATGGGAATGACTCCCACATCTTCAGACCATTCAATTAGATACATTTAAAACCACCCCATTTATATAGGGAAACTTAATTGGTACCAATCAAGTCATGACTACACCATTTTCCAGTCTTAAAGTAATAAGCACACCCTAATACATTCTTATTAAAACTTAGTTCATATAAAATCCTCTTTTTAAGTGCTTGTATAGACAAAACCATGTTTGAAACACAGATATAGACTACATATATGTACAGCTGCATCTCATTTCTCACTTTCTATAAAATATCTTTTATTATCACAGACTACTGATAGTCGCAAAATTATATACAAAAATGTATATCAGATCATATGTAAATAGATGTATAAAGTCTATATATGCCATAAAATGCTACTAAAATTTTCACTAACAGTAAATGATATGTAAATGAGAAATGATAGTTGCAAATGTACATATATGTAGTCTATATCTGTGTTTCAAACATGGTTTTGTCTATACAAGCACTTAGAAAGAGGATTTATATGAACTAAGTTTTAATAAGAATGTATTAGGGTGTGCTTATTACTTTAAGACTGGAAAATGGTGTGGTCATGACTTGATTGATACCAATTAAGGTTCCCTATATAAATGGAATGGTTTTAAATGTATTTTATTGAACGGTCTGAAGAAGTGGGAGTCATTCCCATGAAAGCGCTTCCCAAATAAGGTATCTTGATTCTACGAACTGAGCTGAACAGAAGCTGTTTTTCTTCTACATTGTTTATGATCCCTGAAGTTCTGTGTGTAGATCTTTGTAGGGTGACACATCTTGGAGGGTTATTCCTGAGGAGGTACTGATTGTTATTTATAAATAGCTTGCCAGTAAATGCAGATAGAAGTGTGAATGAATTATGATAAAAAAGGCACAGTGACCTAATGGAACAGTCTTGGAAGATTTTAAGAGTATACCGAGATTTTCACATTATCGGAAAGAATGTTGAATTTTCACATTGCTATGAGCTTTTGTGCTCTAAGATTATGAAGGGAAGTAGGTCTTCCATCATTGTCACTAAAACAGAGGACTCTTATGTAAGGTGACTAGCAAATTTATAACACTAAGTATGGTCAGAGTTTTAGCAACAGTGATACTGTCATGAACTCTATCCCAGTTAAATAAAAATATAAATAATAAACAAACACTCAAAAAATATCTAGGGTGATTCCAATATATATTACGAGGTAACATGGCTGAAGAGTTTACTTACAAATCTAATATTCATACTGTAGGATTACTTGGTATACATTGCAGCAGTGTGAGCATTATAGATTGTGATAAGTTTATTGTTGAGAAGCCAGGCAGAGAGGCAATAATATAGTTTTGCAGGGAAGCCTGAATTTCACAAAGCGTATTAAAATCTGTTAAAACTATTAGGTAATCTGAATAGTATTCAGGTATTGGGGACTGAGGGGAGATTGTTAAAGTACAGTGCTACAAGAATGCAGTCTTGTACAAAGCCCTGGGAAACTAAATATATGAAAGATACAAGCAGGAATATCAGATCTATATAAAACCTTAGTGGACCAGGTAAGAGGGTAAGAGTTAACCCATTACATACAGGAATCAAAGAAACTCAAAAAAGATATTTATTTAGTAGGAGAGAGTGATTTCCATGTTATAATAAATGTATCACCAATAAAGAAGACTTTTCCATGCTGGAAAAATATAGTTTTGGCCCATAAATTGTAGTTTATTGGCCATTTAGGCAGTTTTCCATCTCTTTCAACTTGCTGGCTTAAAAGCCTGCATTTGCACTTGTTCCCCACCTTTCCTGTAACTAGTCTAGTCCAGGTACAGATTTGCTGTATCCAGGACTCTTTGTAAGCTTCTGAGCCCCCCAAGCCTTTCTGTGTTGGAGGGAAGCCTTCTAGCTTATCAGTGGGAGTGGTAAGCACTAGGTAGCCTATCTACCACAAGAGGAGTGGTTCTGGCCCAGAAACTGTAGTTTATTGGCAGTTTAGGCAGTTTTTTCCATCTCTCTCAACTTTCTGGTTTTAAAGCCTGTGTTTGCGCTTGATCCCAACCTTTCTCGTAACTAGTCTTGTCCAGTTACAGATTTGCTGTATCCAGGACTGTTTGTAAGCTTCTGAGCCCTCCAAGCCTTTGTGCTGGAGTGCAGCCTTCTAGCTTATCAGTGGAAGTGGTAAGTACTAGGTAGCCTGTCTACCACAAGAGGAGTGGTTCTTGGCCCAGGAACTGTAGTTTATTGATCATTCGGGAAGTTGTCCATCTCTTTCAACTTTCTGGTTTAAAAGACCACATCTGTGCTTGTTTCCCATCTTTCATGTAACTACCCTGCTGGAAAGCACTAGAAAGCCTTAAACTGATACAAGCCTTCTAGCTTAAAAGAGCGACTTTGGAGTGATTGAGTATCAGTTTTCTGTATTTTCTTGCTGTACTTAACTGTTTTCTGCCTAAACGCTGATTTTTCCAGCACTTATTGTGATTTAAAAGCTTGTTTTTTTTTCACATATTGTACTTATTTGACTGCCTGCACTTTTAAAAAGTTGTTTTTTGTTTAAATAAATTGTTTAACTGTTGTAGGCTACACACTAAAGTGTGATAGCCTTTTCTGATCGCTTGTAGTCGTTTAAAGCTGTTTTAAGTGCACTTTTTACTGTTTTTGCCTTATCTTTTCAAAAATAAAACAAAACAAAAAAATCTTGTTTCCTGCCTTTCTAAGCTAGTATAGTCCAGTTTTCAGGCTTGTGCTGAATTCAGGGCTGTGTTACAAGTTTCTGAGTTGCCCATACCTTACTTGGATAGTGGGAAGTTTCTCTGTTCACCTGTGAAAGAGGGGAACTTTGAGCAGCTATCTGTCCCTGGAGGAGTGGTTCCAGCCCAGAAGTTAGTAGTTTAAAAACCGCATTTGCATGGTTTAGTGCGGCGGGCAGCACCAGTTAGCTAGGGTTAAATTATTCCCGGCTCCACTAGGTCTCCTCTTCAGTTTTTCACTTGAAACTAGTCTAACTCTGAACCTAAGCACTCAAAAAGCATCCTACAGTCCAGCACTTGCTCAGACCTAATAGCAAGCACTAATATACCCCGACACTTGACTGCTCAGCAGGGCAAGGCTCTTTATCCACCCCTCACCAACCAAGTGACTAACCAGCTCACCCTACTATTCAGGCATGACCAAAGGGCAACTTCAGGTGTACTCTCCAGTCCAGCTGGTGAATCTGGGTATCCTGAGGCAATGTTACAACTGCCTCATGTACACAGACAGCCCTCTCCTCCTACCACAAAACACCAACATATGCGAGAGATGCAATTATACAGCCAAATTGGAGGCAAAGGTCTCTCCACCCAAGACTGTAACAGACAGTCATGAGGAGAAGGTTAACGCTTGCTTCACACCTCCAGCCTCACATAGACCTACTAAACTAGCACTGGCAAAAATACACATAAATACACAAAATCATACTCAGAGGCCCTAAATAAAAACCTGCAAAAGCATCAGAGAGCTCCAAAGCAGGCACCCACAAAACCTGCACCTCCTGTCACAAACCAGACAACACATAAAACACAAAATCAATGTGCTGCACAATCACAGCCCTTAAGGTGAAATAACATACCTAACATACTAGTAATAGGTGACTCAATAGTCAGGCAGACTGATGCCCCACTCACTAGGCTGGACAAGGAGAAGGTTACTGTTAACTGCTTATCGGGAGCCAGAATCCGCCACATAACACAAGCACTCAGGTCACTCCAGAACAAGTACAAATATGACTCTGTCATTGTTTATGTTGGTGTGAATGACCTGAGACATACCTCCCTGGACTACATGAAAAGAGACATGGAAGAGCTCTCAGATCATGTAGCCCAGGCAGGTATGACCCTGACCCTCAGTAGCATCCTGCCCTCACCAAGAATGATACCTCGGTATGAAGAAAAAATGATCAATTTCAACAATTGGCTAAGCTTCTGGTGTCATTCAAAGGGGATCCAGTGTCTGTCAGCCTGGGATGACATGCTCGACAAGCCATGTTGCTTTGCAAGAGACGGCTTGCACCTGTCACCCTTTGGCTTTTGAATATTGGCCAAGGCTCTTGCTGCCTCCATAGTACCTTTTTGAGGCAAGGCTCAAAATTCAAACTCACCACCGTAAACAGCACAAGTAAAAAAATGAGGGTTATGCTACTCAATGCCAGGAGTTTAAAATCTCAAAATGCATGCGTTCAAAGCACTCCTAAGTATGGAGAACGTCGACATCTGTGCAGTAACTGAAACCTGGTTCAAGGCTCCAGACAGCACTCCAGCACTACTGGGCTACAACTCATACCACACATTTTGGCCACAGAACATGGACCAAAACACAAAAGGAGGGGGTATATCCATATTCATCAAGGATACCCACACCTCCAGGTTAGTGGCGCAGCAAGATACCTCTGAGATCATCCATGTGCAACTAACATCGGGCAAATCTGCAATGCAAATTGTGGCCTGCTACAGATCACCCTCCATGACCCAGGACCACCACTTCGCCTTTCTGGAGACAATGGAAAACATGAAGGTCCTACCAAACACCCTGATATTGGGTGATTTCAATTACCCTACCATTAACTGGGAAACCTACTTGAGTACAAACTCCCAGGCTCAGCACTTCCTGGAATTTATCAACTCAAATGCCCTGGATCGGCTGGTAAACTCCCCTACCAGAGGTCACAACATATTGGACCTGGTCATCACCAACATGGGCGACAGGTGTTCCGTACCGGAGGTCATCCTGTCACTGGTTAGATCAGACCATAAACTAATCACCCTGGATGTCCACACCCCACCACCACCCCCAACCAAGGAAACCACAGTGAAAAACTTTTCTAAAGCAAGCTTCACTTTACTTAAGGCAGAGGTGGTACGTTCACAGCCCCCATGTTAAAGGATAACACTGCTCAAGATGCAGAATCCTTTATAATTGCACTCTATGAGCAACTACAAGGATGTATGGATTGTGCCATCCCTAGCCAAACCAAGACTCACTCCCCTAAGAGAAGGAAACCAGTCTGGTGGACCCTTGCCATAAACAGGTTATACAACAGAAGGAGGAAACTAGCTCAGAAAAGAAGCAAATCCCAAGAAGGAAAGACATCCCTGATCAGTATCAGTAAGAAACTAAGGTCCCTCATAAAATCATCCAAGGCTAACTTCAAAAGAAAAATAGCCAAGGATTCGAAAGATAACCACAAAGCCTTCTTTAGCTATGTCAAGAATCTAAGTGGCAACTTGCAGATATGCTCTGAGCTAGTACAAAATAGCACAAAATATACTGAACTTACTGATATTGCCAACACCCTGGCAGATAGATTCAGTGCAAACTTCACCTCCCTCTCACCTTCAAAAGGGCCCACAACAATACCGGAAAAGTGTAGTGTCCCAGAAATCACAGAAGTACAGGTGAAAACAGCCCTTTCAAAAGCCAAAAACACAGCATCAATGGGGCCAGATGGTGTCCCAGGCTGCGTCTTGCATGAACTACAGAACAAACGAACCCCCCACCTAAACACTCTGTTCAACCTCAGCCTCTCCACAGGCTAAGTGCCCACAGAATGGTGCACAGCAACGGTTATTCTGCTCCACAAAGGAGGGGCCACAACTGACCCTGGTAACTATCACCCCATAAGCCTGACTAGCCTGGTCTGCAAGGCTATGGAGCGCATCATCATGGAACTCATTAACAAAGGCATTGGGAACCTCCAAACACTTGACCCGACTCAGTTCGGCTTTGTTAAGTTCAGATCATGCCTACTAAACCTGGTTGACTTCTTTGAGACAGTCACCAAGGCCATAGACTTGGGAAAGGTGGTTCACACAGCCTACCTTCATCTCACAAAGGCGTTTGACACCATTCCTCACTCGGGTATTATAGAAATACTCACCAACCTGAACATAAACCCCTACATCACAAGATGGGTTGCCAACTGGCTTACAGACAGAACTCACACGGTAAGAATACCGGGTTCCAGGTCCGACTCTAAACAAGTCACAAGTGGTGTCCTGCAAGACTCGGTTCTGGGACCCCTACTGTTCGGTGTATATTTCTCAGAAGTACAGGCAAACACAGGAGGAATATGGCTAACCAAGTTCACCGATGACTGCAAACTGGGAGCCATAATTGACTCTCCGACTGACACGGACATCCTTCAAAAAGGCCTTACAGAGACAGACACCTGGTGTCAAAGTCACGGCCTCAAGCTAAATGCCAAAAAATACATAGTCATCCCATTTGAGAAAAACAAAACACCCACGAATTACCACATAGGCGACAGCCCCCTTAATACAGAAGAGGTAATAAGAGATCTGGGGACCCAGGTAGATAGTAATCTCTCCTTTGACAATCATATTGCCAAAGTAGTTAGGAAATCCTTCTATGTGGCCCATCTAATTACTAAGGAGTTCGCATCTAGAAATAAAGAGGTTATAGTGTCCCTCTACTTATCACTCCTCAGACCCATCATAGAGTACAATGCACCATTTGGGATGTACCTCACAAGACACATCCAACAGCTGCAAAGACCACAAAAGCACCTCACCAAGAGGATTACTGGCCTCAAAAATATGTCCTATGCAGCCAGACTGAAAAAACTCTGGCTGTATTCAGTGACATATCGCTTACTCAGAGGTGATCTCTGCCTGACTTACAAAGGCATGTCCAACTCAGAATTGATGGACATGCTCCACCTCAAGAAATCCAAGTCACTGTGAGCCACGTGCTCTAGTGACCTAAACCTCGCCACAACAATAAATAGAACATGCTGGAGGGATAGATTCCTGTCACACAGACTCCCCATGCTTTGGAACAAAATTCCTAACTACATTAGGCAGAGCCCCTCACTAACACTCTTCAACAGAAGCCTTGATGAGTGGATGGGTAACAGAAAATACACTCCTGGGATCACTTCATTGGCTCTGCTTCACAGAGGCTCAGTTAATTAATCAATGGGGTGGCGAAAGCCGACACACTCTGGCTAGGCTTATAAATGCCCTTGGGCAGATAGCCTAGTACCTACCTCTGAACCTATGAACCCAAATAGGATACAGAGCAGTGCAATTACTAAAAATAGGAGAGAAACCCTGCTATAATGTAAGGAGAATCAGAAACAGTTTAGTTTAGTCCAGCATTTGAGAATGAATGAATGAATTAATGCATTTTTGTGAATTTCCATTAAAGGTTTAAGGAGAGCAATGGCTTAGTAGTGGTCATATTGTGAAGGTTTAGTGATTTTAGGGTCTGGATGATAGCTGCAGTTTTTTCATTCAGAAGGTATTTATGTCAGTTTTGATGGTAAGAGTGGAAGATAAAGTTAGAGTGTGAAAAATGAAAGGTGAAGCCTGTTTTATAAATATTAGGTGTAGTGTTTAATGGCAGTTGTACATATTTGTGGGGTTGTGCTAAGCAGCTTGAAGAACAAGTACAAGAACATTGAAGATGAAGGAACCAAGTGTTTTAGGACCTTCTGCGCAGAAGATGTCATGTGAAGGGTAATTTGTTTTGTTACGGATTTGGGTATGGTATGGAAAAGGAGTTTTTTCTGTTGTTTAAGGTTTGAGTTTGATTGGATAGAGGAGCTGAGACATGTGTACATGCAAAGAAGTCTTTTAGGGTATTTGTACGTTTGTTTGGAGGGGTTTTAAAATACTGAGACTCACTGCAATTTTTTGAGCTCTTCACAGCTTGAGATTTTAGGAGACTGCCTTTTGTTTCATCCAAATGATGACCAGACGTCCCATTAAGCTTATGAGTCCTGAGGTTGTTTATTGAGAAGACAAAACAAAGTCTTTAAATAGGAGCACTATTGTGTTTTCCCTGTAGTATGGCAAAAAGAAGTAGCAGTGATAGTTGGGGAAATCTTAAGATTTTTGACTGACAATTTAGAAATTAGGGGACAATGGTATTAGTGTCAGGGCGAATTTCTTACGATTCGTACCAGTCTAGACTATTATTTAGTATTATATCTGAGAGGGAGTAGAAATCAGTACAGATGTTGGAGACGGTGAGTTCTGCTATGATTTGAGTAAGATTAAAATAGGCACATTTTTTTTTTAATTATGCTGTTAGTATTTCACAGCCAGTTGATGTTTAGGTCTTCTTGAAGATGAAGAAGAAAATAATCGTTTCTTATGAACCATGAAGCAAGGTTTTCCAGAAGGAAGAAAAAGTGGGGAAAGATATTTGTGGAGGATGATAGACAACTGCAATATGCAGTTTGTGTGGTCTTACAGCTAGTTGCATAACAATACAGTTTGCTTTACTGGGAGAGGGTGTTGGGGAGCAATACTAAACCCTTTCATAGTTACAAAAATAGCACTTTCCTCAACTATAACACCTAGACAGTCAGGTCTTGGCCATAATAACTGCTAGTGTGGTTACTGGAGAGACTGTCATCTGTTTTAAGTCATATTTTTAGTAATGGAGGGAACATCCTAGTTATGGGACTGTTGTCATTCTTCAGGTAAATTAAACTTGTTGTTTACTGCTTGACATGGACATATGTAATATATGCAGTACAGAGTATATTCGTAAAGGTGAGAGTTGTGGGACTGGGACAGGGAGATGTATGAAGAGTTAGAGATGGGAACCTGGATTAGATGTCTCCACTGAATAAGAGATAAGAATAATTCACAAGCAAAAAATATGCATTGGGCACTATTAGTAAAACATTATAAAAACTTCCTAGCACCTCAGGTGAGTCTTTCATGGAATGTGAACATCAGTGTTAAACCAACATTTAAAAAGTTACAGGGTTACGACATCGCCATGCAATTATCAAATCATCCTTGTCCACTTAATTTCCTAAATACTGACCACTTTAGGTTTCAGTGCACTGTACTTTAAAATATAAACCAATTATTTATATTACAGCTTAAGTTTAATAAAGTTTCTATTATTAGTTACACATTCTAAGATCTTAGCCTACAGATTGCTAGCTAGCATAATTTGTATGACAACCCTTAACATATATTGCAACAGGCTTGCCTTCCTTTCTGCTAAATACATTCCTAATTGTTGCTGTTGTCTCACTCTGAATTTCACCTTAGTTTCCCCATCTAGTTCAAAGCATAGGAACACCATAGGACATAAATCAGTCCCTGCATCACAGTTAAATTGATCTCTGCTTTCTGATCTCAGGCCATTTATATATTTAACCGGCTGTACATATTCACACATATTATAATATAATATCTACTAGAAAAAAAACTTTCATAAAGCCAAATACTGCTTAGACTGAAAGAGTCTTAACTTCTCTCAAAACTACTACATATAGGTACATCACACAAATTTTGTTCTTGTAAGAAAGAACTGGTTTTGCACATAAATACGATTGTAAAAAATGATCTTTTGAAAGAATTTCCCAGAGATCATGTAACTATGACACCAAGGTATTGGTGACCACATTATAGTCAGTAACAAAATAAATCATTTCTCTATTATTTTGTTTATATTATACATTATGAAAATCCATTGACTCATGATTTTCTATTTTAATTTTCTCTTTTCTGATAAGCTCTTTATAGTATATCTTTACCATAAACAGCCATGAATAGATGACAGCTTGTAACATGAAGACATGTCAAGTTAGATATTGGTTTTGTGTATAAAGCAATGGTTACACAATTGCCATCCCTTCTAAATAACAAATCTAAATAGCTAACTTGCATTTTATCAATTACATGAATACACCTCAGACCAAACCAGCTAATATTTGGTTCTGGTAAAACTACATCAGCCTTTTGCATATTACTTTAACAAACAAATATGGCATCATCTATAAAGTGGAAATAATATAAAATATTATTAAAAAAAATGGTTGTTCATGCATTCTACCTCCAAGGGAAGATGAGTGTTTGGGTAAGAAGTGTAGATGTCACAGCTGAAGTTTCTGAATGAGAAGAGTTAGTTTACATATATTAATGCTGATTAGGTTAGATAAAGAGGGCTGTTTGTACTTAAAAAGAGAGTGGGCCTTACTGACATTAATGGATTAAGTTTTAAAAACAGGAAGCATCTGATACTGAATAGTATGCTGTAAAGAAAGAGTGGTAATGAAGTTATGTGTGGGTAAAGTCTGATGGGGCTGATATGATGAATGAGCTTTGACAGACTGGTTACACATAAAAGAGAAGACGTATGAATAAGGAAATATACCAGTAGAGTAAATCAAAGTTAAGTGAGGATGGCACACACATAGATGGACATATTTTAGAAGACGGGGAGGTTAACGTGTACTGATGCTAAACATAGTGTCTGTACTGCCAAATTGGGAGAGGGAAGCAGAAAAGCATGAATAAGATAAGTATAGGATAGGTGGAGGGAGGGAGGGAGGAATGTCTGTTAAGAAAGCAGAGTAGACAGAAAATTAGATGGCACCTTAATTCCCTGTTACAGTGTAAGTTATACATTTAGATTTATTAAATCCAAAGAAATCTATTTGACTTACAAGTAGAGCCCACAAACTGAACTCAGAGACCTCCATCTCACCCTAAAGAATACTAATGAAATATAACATGCTACTGTTTCCCTTCCATGCCCCCCCCCCATGTTCATGTAAGTTTCCTAAATATACTCCATGGACTCCTCCTACATTAACAAGAATTCCTCATATTGGGAAACTTTAATTTTCTCTCAGTAAACTGAATATGAATATACCTCTATGTTAGGTGTATATATATATATATATATATATATATATATATATATATATATATATGCCTTGAAGTTCTTAAACTTAATAAACAAAAACTCACTGGAGCAAATAGTCAAAACAAAGAGAGGACATATTATCCTTGATCTGGTGGTCTTTCCAAACCTTTCTTCTTTATGCACTGTTACTCTAGTCTCTTATTTTCTAGTTAAGTCAGATCATAAATGTGTGACTTTTACTTTCTTTCAAAGTCTCAAACTCCCTAACAACAAATATATCTGAATTCAAGGATTTCACAAATATATGTACCTCATCCAGTTCTATGATGAGGTTTCTAAATTCAGTGATGGAAACATCTGCTACAGCGCTGAAACAGTTGGCTGCTTTAGAAAGGGATTCTATGCCCATCTAGATAAATGCAATTAGCAGTTGTAACTAGAACTAAATATCATGGGAAATTCAAAACCAAACAACCCTGGTCTTCTACCAACATAAATAAACCTTACACAGAAATAAAATAAGATAAAAGAAAAGAAAAAAAAAGAAAAGAAAAGAAAAAAAAAAGAAAAGAAAAAAATTAAAAAAAAAACTCCTCAAACTTTATTGCTGCTCCCATCCCCCTCATATCAAGGATAGTATTAAAAATGCCACTGAACACTTGAAAAAATACAATTAGATCCAAAAAAGTAGCTCATGAACTTAGGTTAGCACCTAAGGCTAGGGACAATTATAAATCCTTCTTTAGCTACTTTAGAAAACTAAGGAAGAACATCCAAAATAGTTCTGAATGTATTCACAATGGCTGTTTGCATTTGGACCCAACTGGTATTGCCAATATATTAACAAACTCCTTCAGTGTTAACTTTATCCCCAAGGCTTCATATTCCTGAGTCCCAAACCAATCCCATTATCAAAAAGGAAAATACACTGAAAGTATTATCTAAGACCAAAAAGCCTTATTCCATGGGGCCTGACAATATACCTGGTTACTTAATAAATAGCACTTAGCAAGCTCTTGCAGTTTTCTCAAACCTTTTAACTTAAATTTGGGTAAAGATTTTGTCCTTGATATTTGATACAGTACAGTAGTGATGCCTCTCCATAAGTGTGGCCCCTACTATCAACTCAGGAAAATTATAGACCTGTCATCTTAAGCAGCCCCATATGTAAAGCCATGCAACATATTAGAATTGACCTCATAAGCTATGACATTGAAACTCTTATTAGACCTGACTTTAAGTAGTCAGGCTTTGCCAAAGGAAGGTCCTAATGAATCTGGTAAACTTCAAGAAGGTCACAAAGGCTGTTGACAGTTGTCATGTTGTCCACATTGTATAGCTTGACTTGGCTAATATATTCAACATTATACCTCATGTACACATTATAAGTTAATTAGATGCTTTAAAGATAGATCCCTATGTAGCTAGATAGATAGTGGACTTGCTAAGGCCTAATCCTACAGACTTCAAGTGGTAGGCACCTCATCAGAAAGTACAAAGACAACCTGCAAAGCCCCTCAGGATTTAATCGTGGGACCCCTCTTTTTGGCAGTTACTTTTCTGATTTCCAAACCATGAGAATTCTAGCCAGGAATTTCAAGTATTTTACTGTTAGGTTCATAGTAATGCCACTTCCTGCTCCATTTCACATTAAAAATGCACACATACCATTGAATACTACTCCATACTCACATAAGAAATGTATGAATCAGTTTCATATGATGACTTCACAACTTTAAGAAAAAAGATTTTAGGTGATTAATTACATTTTGTAAGCAATATGTATTTAGATGCATGTTGTAGACATTCTTTTAAAGCTTGATAGACTTATTATGTCTGCAGTGCATAATGTTTAAAAAAAATGACTCAGCTAAGTACAAAGACTATGCCTGTCTACACCCTTGCCAAAGGTTGTGGCTAACTAGATTTGGAGATGACTGAAGTTTTGGAGTTACTTTCATGTCCCCATATGATAGCCATACCATTCCACAAGATCTCACACTCATAAATACCTGGAATACTGAAAGTGAGTTTAAATTAAATTAAAAAAAATGTACACCATTGTCATATTTGATAAACAACATATTCCTTCAACATACAGGATTGACACTCCCTACTATAAAATGAAAATATAGTTATGGATTTTGGTACTTGGGTTGATAGTTCTCTCTCTCTCTTTCGATCACTGTGTGATAAAAGTATTCAAAACTCATTTACTTAGCACAGCTAATTGTCAAGGGAATGTCACTTATATCTAATGAGGTCATTATTCCCTTATATTCAGCATTGATAAGGACACATATTGAGTATGATACCCACTTCAAGGTGTATTTCATAGACATATAAAGCAACTATAAAGGATACAGAGGTTCCTAACTAAGAAGATCACCAGCTTGAAGTCCTTGAGCTGACAAAAGAGGCTGGAAACACTAACCCTGTATTCAGTGTCTAATATAGACTTGAGGGGTGATCTGTGCTAGGCTTTTGCACTATTAAAGACTCAGTCACCCTGGACCTTCTGTCTCTCTATAACTCCAATACTTGTTCTAATATCAGAACCAGGGACTTAAATCTTCATCAGCAGATACATACAACGTGATGGAGAGACATATTCATCATGCAGCATGTCTCCCTCCTCTAGAATAATTTGCACCGGAGGTCCAACAGTGTGCTAAGCTATCATCCTTCGAATGGAGTCTGGATGATTGGATAGGTACCCACACATTTACCCTGGGTTTGAATGGCCTAACATACCCAGAGAAAGGGGACATAACCTGAAGATGGGTACTGGCAAGGTACATATGATTCCTTTGAAAATGAGGACTGAGATAGGGGAAAGTGCAAGATGGGCAGGGTGTATCTACTTAACTCATTAACACCTGTGTGGTTGGGAATGTCACACCTGTATCAGTCTACACACATCTTACATTCCAGAGTATTTCCAGGAAAATAAACTTAAAAGGCATAAAATACACAAATTTAAATATTTTGTGAACAGTAAAAGCTATTAAAACTGTGCAAATAGAAATGTTATCTGTAAGAAGTATTCTTACAATAACCAAGAAAAAGGGAAAAGGCGCAGGTTAAAGCCAATAACCAAATCCTCTGCACCCCGATGGTCCTCCAATAAAGCAAATAAATGATTCACAGGCATAATACTAGCTTATTGCTGTGGAAGAGCCTTTATTGCTGCAATAAACTAGTGTTGTGCCCATGAATCATTTATTTGCTTTATTAGAGGACCATCGGGGTGCAGAGGATTTGGTTATTAAGTATTCTTACAATATTAATAGTGAGTGCATTTATAGTCTTTCCAGCAATACACATTTACAAAAACAGAAATCTAATACTATCAACAAGTGAGCTATAGCTGAATGATGGCGCAGTTAGGGAAAGTATTTTTCTTAAAGTAATGTGCAGGTTTAAGGTATCGGGTTGTAGCAGAGGCAGGGGCAGAGTAAGCACCCATAGGTAAGGTAATGAGCAAACCGGGGGTGAGAATATAGAGCACTGGGCATCCTAGCTTTTTGTAATAAAGCATAAGCAAGTAAACTTGAGCAACTGAAGGGAAGACATTTAATTAATGACCTGACTTTTTGTGATCATGTTTGCTGTTAAACAGTTTATGTTGATTATACTGCTTATATGCCAGCACTGAAGAAAAAATATATACAACTACAAAATATAGGATAAAACAGGTCTTGTATCAATAAATGGTATACATTGTACAATTCAAAACATTATTGAGTTAAAATAAACTTTTTTGAAAGACTTTAATCTTCAAGACCTATTAGAACTGGTCAACAGATGTGCAGTCTCAATGCCATTGAGGTGGTGCACCCCTCTAGAGAGGCGCATGATAAGAAAATGAGCAGCATCTTTGCTAGCAGTGCTCTACAGTCACATGGAACAGGATGGTCAGCAGCCTGTTGATATAGGCAGGATTTAGAGAACGTATGTCTCAGTACGGTAAGAGTAGTAAAGACTTTGTATGCCAAACTTCAAACTACGGGCAGACAATACAGGCTGCCCAGCCATGTGTACTATGATCACAGATGGAAGTACCCATGGATGATTTTGAACTTGTAGGAGGAGGTTAAAGTCAATATTTAGGAGCCCCAGAAAGAAAAAAAGAAAGAAAGAATCACAGTAGCTTAAATGACAAAAAAAGACTACTGCAACGTTGTATGGTGAAATAAGGTGGTTAATTCTTACAGTGTTCTGGAAATGAAAATAAAATGAGGAATAAGTGATTCTGGCAGGTCATTTGGTGACAGTACTTCATCTAAAATCATGCATAAAATCATCCTACATCATTGGCACAAACACCAGTCTATTTAAAAAAAAATGAGGGAAGGAAGGAAGTTGTAGAGAACTTTCTGGCTGCAACTTAAAGATACTAATGGTTACTTCAAGCAACGGTTTCTCATCTAGTATGAAACAACCCTTAAAGGGTACCAGTGGCCATCATTTGGTCCTGAGGGAAAGGCAGGCATAGATTAGTATCATCAGCATGACAATGGTATACTGCACTTCTCTTTCTGTCAATGTCTTTGAGTAGTAGCATATTGATCCTAAACATTAAAGGACGCAAGATTGAACCCTACAGCACTCTGTATGACAGGAGGTTCTTTGGTGAAGTATTTATTCATAAAATAGCCCTCAGCAAATGCCTTGAAAGGTCAGATGCAAATCAGTTGAGGAGTATTTAATATAGAACCCAGCAGCAGTAAAGGTTACCCATCAGAATTTCATTGACCATAATTGCAAACACTGGTATAAGTTACAAAGTACCAAATGTTGATTGCAGGTGATTGCCACTGGGGGTGGGGCATTTGCAATATGAGGAGGGCAGCATCAGTGCTTTGATGGCTTGTGATGTCAGTTTGACAAGGATTGAAGAAGTTATATGTAGTCACAAAAGGTTCAAGATATATAAAAGTCTTTCTTGGTGACTTTACTGATGAAAGGAAGACATTATATATAAACAGTCATTCTACAGGTCATGCAGGTCCAGAAATGGTTTAGAAAGAAATGAAATGATAGTCTCTTTAAGTATGTATGGAAGACACCAAGCTTTTTGTACTGACCATGATCTAGAAAATTATTGGTTTCAGAAACCCAAACAATCTAGATTTAATCTAGTTCAACAGGGATTTAGTCTGCATTAAGTACGGCACACAGTCTTATTCTGTCTCATGACCTCTCTGCATACCTCTCAACCTGGAAACATCAAAAATCGGGACAAGGCCCATGAAAAATAGGTACAAATCTGTATGCTGATTAATGTAAAATTTGCATACATAATTACATAACCCCACCCACTCCAATGGAATTGTGGAATACCAAATTCAAACGCAAACTGAAGAACAGAACCAAAATATAGCAACAGAGTTCCCCTGTAGCCACTCCAATGTCCCATTACCTGGCTATTTCACCCCATTTACCATAAACACTAATGTGTGCATGCATACTGCTTTACTTCTACAATGATTATTTGGATTTTATTTTTACATTTTATAACACAATGCACAAACACTAATAGATATATGCTAAACAAAGCAATATTGTCTCACAATGAAAATAGACTTGGCATTAAAACTTCTCTGCTCTTGAAACTCACATTAATTGAAACAGCATTGAAACCCACAACACATCCAAAGAAAATGCATCTGGCCAGTGGTGGTTAAAGATTACCTTTGGGCTGTTTTGTGCCCCTTGCACACAAAACAAGAAACATACATGTATTCCTTGATACACTTTCCTGACTTTAATTATATTCCTTGTATAATACAGCACACTTGTTAGACTTACGTTTGAGTGCATTTTAAATTTACTGTTTAAACATTTTTCCAGTAGGCAATGAAACAAAATGCATGAACCAATAATGACAGAACTGCCCTATTCAGAACATTTCCATCATAAAAATTTACTTACACACACTATATTAATGAAAAGATCGTCAGTCAGAAAAAGTAACTAAATTTTTAAACTTTGTTGGAGTGATTTTGCACACATGGAACTATGTGTTATATTAGTAACTGCCTAAGATATCTAATTAGTATCTAATAGTTAGGGCAAACATACCAAGATGTTATACATTCTACAGCATATTAAAGGAATACTCTGACCCAGGTCAATAAATATAGCCTTCCAGTGTGATGGAGGAATAAATTCACATGTGGTGGTGGCTAGAGACTTTAGGCTCTTTTTACCTGTACCCAAGGTACAGGGTTTGAGCCTGAGCACCTCTAGCCACCAGGTGTATTCTATACACACACACACACACACACACACACACACACACACACACACACACACACACACACACACACACACACACACACACACACACAGCAGCAGCACCAAATACTCACTCTCTATAAAGCAATCATGTGGCTTAAACTCAATAAATAATTCAACTAACTCATGCAGCTTTTAAACTCAATAAATCATTTCACTTGTGCGACTTAAACTATGTTAATAAATAACTAACGGAAAGCAACTCAACCTCAGTCCATGCGGCTTAAACTCTGTGCAGCACCAGAAATCTCTAAGTAACTCAGAAAGCAAATCAGCAACCTTTGTGCAGCTTAAAAATAAATAACTAACAGAAAGCAACTCAACCTCAGTCCGTGCAGCACCAGAAATCTCTAAATAACTCAGAAAGCAACTCAGCAACCTCCATGCGGCTCAACCGGATTAAAACTCCATGCAGCACCAGAAATCTCTAAGTAAACTCACTCTGTGTGGCTTAAGCAACTCCGTTCGTGCAGCACCACTCTATTCACAACTAAATAACTTACTGTCTCTCATAAGGTCACAGAAATGTTGTTCTCTGTTCTCCATGTAGAGCTCTGCAGCACCAGAAATCTCCAAGTAACTCAGAAAGCAACTCAGCAACCTCAGTGCAGCTTAAAAATAAATAACTAACAGAAAGCAACTCAACCACGGCCTAAAACTCCATGCAGCACCAGAAATCTCTAAATAGACTCACTCTGTGTGGCTTAAGCAACTCCGTCCGTGCAGCACCTCTCTGTTCACAATTCAAATAAATAACTTATGGTCTCTTGTAAGGTCGCAGAAATGCTCTCTGTTCTCCATGTAGAGCTTTGCAGCAGCAGATCCATTCAAACAGCCGGAAATGTGTGCACGTGAGCCCTTCAGCTCAATTCCGACAGGCTGATGGAGCTGACGTCATCGCACATGTGATGACATCAGCTCAAAAGTGTGAAGGAAAATAAATAAAAAAAAAAATAGCTGGAAAAAAATTCGGAAATGAAGGGGTGCCACTCTGGAATCATGGCTACCCATTATTTGGACCCCAAAACTCAGTAAAAAACGAGTAATTCAGGATGGTTGGGAGGTATGCCTCTCTGTATGGTCAACATAATAAAAGAATCCAGCACCAATCCAGAAGTAATCACACAGCATCACCATAATGGCAGCTGGAGAGTCTTGAACTTTATCAAGTAAACCTTCCTGGTAAAGAATTGAGTAGAAGAGAAGGAAAAGCATTTTGGTTCATAACACACAGATCATATCACATGGGATCCCCCATTACCAACAGTTCAAAAAATAGATGTGAGAAAACCAGATAGAGTAGTCCATGAAAAGAAGACAAAAGTAGCATTGATCATTGATATTGCTGCATCCAGTGGCTACAGTGTCTTAAGTACAAAGATACACAAAGTCATAAAATACCAGGATTTGCAGGCAGAAATGAGGGCAACATGGAATAAGGATACTCAGACAGTTCCAATAGTAATAGGAGCAATGGGGCTCATAAAAAAGAATTTGCAATCATATTTAGATATGTTATTGATACATCTAACACCATATGAATTGCAGAAGGGGTAATTTCTGGCCACAGTGCAGGTGCTGCGAAGAGTACTTTTGGCTAACATCAATGATTGAAACAATATTAATCTCATGAACTTTAATTATACTTTGACTTAGTAATGGGGGTCTATTCCCATTATGGTATTAGAATCCCAAAAGATTTGGAGAAATGAAACCATAAAGAACTGGGCAGAACAGAGCAAAAGTGTTTTGGTTCATAACCAAATATAAGACAAGAATGGGTAAGTGTTCTTTTTGTGGATGATTTAAAATTGTATAGTTCATCAAATGAGGAGTTAAAAGCACACCTTGAAATGGTCAAAACTTTCTCATATGATATAAGAATGTCAGTTAGTCGTGATAAATGTGCAAAAGCAAGTAAAGTAGGAAAGCTGCAGCACCAAGAAAATGTCAGTCTGAGACAGGAATGTTATATAAAGGAACTTGAGCAGGAAGGAATGTATACATATTTGGGAATTGATGAAGGATCAACAATAAAACATGGACAAATGCAAACAAAACTCAGTAAGGAATATTTTAGAAGACAAAAATTAATACTGTAAACAGCCCTGATATCTAGGAACAAAGTCCAGGCTATAAACCAAATTGATCCTCCTGTTCTAACTTACAGTTTTGGCATGATCGACTGACCCCAAAAGATATTGGATCAGTTGGATAGGAAAACAAGAAAAATGTTTCATGATTATCAAATGATATATAAAAAATAGTGTATACCAGGCTTATATATTCCTCATTCTGAAGGTGGCATGGGCCTCCTCAAAATTAATTAAAAATATAGATCTGCAATTGTAGTACTGCATACATTTCTGCTAACCTCACCATATCTAATTATAGTTCAAATTTTTAAAACATGAAGAAAACAAGTCTAAGATGAGTCCCTTGCTTAGTTTAGCAGAAGCACATTAGTGTCAAGTGGGAATGGAAATAAAACCAGAAGTAGACAAATATCAAGCAGTAACTCAATGTGCAAAAACACAAAAGAAAAAAAAATCTAAGGAGAAGGACCAGATGAAAAGGCAAGAAATGTGGAAAAGGCATAAATATAATTGCAAATACAGAAAACTCCTAGATCAACCTCATATTGATCAGGCTCTGATACAGGAATGGTTAAGGAGAGGTAAATTTAAATCAAAAGATGAACGCTTAATATCGGTGGCCCAGAACTACGTACATTTTCATTTACAAAGTCCATTGAGCATGTGAGAGAAATAGAAATATGCAGGTTCTGTAAAACAGAACTGGAAACAGTTGCATATCTTTTTTCTGGGTGTGATACACTAATGGCAGAGGGTCTGTATACTGAAAGGCATAATAATGTGACAAGTCTGTTGCATTGGGGAGTATGCAAGTGTTACAATACTGAAGTAGCTGAGAAGCACTGGAAACATGAGCCACAAAGCATTATAGAAAATTATGATGTTTATATCACATGGGATCACCCATTACCAACAGTTCAAAAAATAGATGAGAGAAAACGAGATACAGTAATCCATGAAAAGAAGACAAAAGTAGCATTCATCATTGAACTTGCTATACCCAGTGATTATAGTGTCATACATACAGAGACACTGAAATTTATAAAATACCAGGTTATGCAGGTACATGCATAAAACAAGAAGGTGTAATTATTCAGTTCAAAGCCACAGAAATCTTATTCAACATGTACATTCCTTTCTTTTCATGGGAAATTTCCATTATGCAGGCTTAATACTTGAGTTTTTGGTTATAATTTTGTCTTTATGCTATCCAAGACCTCTTACAATCACAACAGAATCTAAGAATCCTAGAAGACAACAGATGTGCAGAAATGGGGAGTTCTGATCATGACCACCAGCAATGTTCTTGTTATAGGCCATCATCTACCTCACAGAATCCTCCATTATTGTAAGCCATGGGAACTATCTGAATGAGGGTATTTGGTCGCTAACAGATATGGTGCAATTTCCTTTGCTGACCAATTCCTTAGTGGCTAAGCTGATTGTGGAAAGGTCTAAATGATCCATGTGGTAGTCTGTTCGCTAAATCTCTCCAACTCTAAACCCAAAGTGACCTGTTCTAGGTGAAAGATTAAATTCCAATGAATTTCTTTTTGTGGGTAGCTCTGGTAATAACCTGAGTAAAACCTAATGGCCACTGTAGTTTAAAGTTATTATTTGGTAAGTAAAGCAGTTTTTTTCTTCAATCCAGATGTTGAAGTCTCTCAAAATGAATACATTTAGATGGGTCAACTGAGATGATGAAGAAATAATGTAACCTCTTGCGATAAAAATCATCAGATTACAAGATATGCAGTGCATCAGATTCTACTTGTGGTTTGTTCTAGTGCTGTGAACATATTTAAGGCAATACCAGTCCTTGGGGATCTAAGCCTTTGTGATTCGAGTCTACTTACCAGCTCAAAACAAAACAAAACAAAAATTAAAAAAAAAATAATAATAATGTTAATAAAATACTTAAATAATATGTACAGCATGCGACTATTAACACAGAAATTGCAGCTTAACTGCAAGCTATGGCCAGTCACGCAACTAACATACAGACAAGGTGAGAATAAGCTTCAATAGGAAGAGAAATAATGAATCAAAGTGCAGTATCACTAAAGATGTCTTATGTGCTACAGAAACATAAAGTGCAATGAAATCAAGCCTTTGAAATGAAAAATAAAACACACTTATAAAACATGATTTAAATGCCTAGTCTTACTTCTTCATGATCCTGAGATGTCAGATCTGATGTGGCCTTTATTCTTTCCTCCTGAACATCTTCATCCTCATCATCTAGTTCTGCTGTGTTAGAAATTGCTTTCCTCTTCCTTGGTGAAATCCTGTGGCAAAAAGAAAAAGAAACATTTTGTACATGAACTATTAATTCTAGAACCATCTACCATTGACAGTTTTTGTCATTCAGATTTATCATAAAAACTGATAAGGAAAAAGAAAATGTATAAAGTAAAAATGCTAAATAAAAACAGCTTTTAAACCAACATTATTATATATACTTGAATTTAAACTGCAGATATTTGTCACATTACATGGTCAAGTATTTGTATGGACACTAACAATGCATACTGTTGTTAGACAAGGCAAATAAAGAAGGGCTAATAAAATGGTGAGGAGATAGGTGAAGATGTTTAATAAAGTAAGGTTAAAGGATGGGTCATATTTATGAAGGGAGCATGATGCAGACTCTCCATATTGTCATAATTAGCTGAAGGTTAGGGAAATGACATGTAAAATTGAGGGGATGGATGATGGGTAAGTGATGGAGGAATACAAAGAAAGAGTCAAATCACACTATTTTATTCAAAAAGTGTTGTACCCTGGAATGACTTGCAAACATGAAATATGGACCAATACAGTAATCCAACTGAGAAAGGGTTAAGTGAAAGGAGCAGAGACTGAAACAATCAGCTTGATTGGAAATGAGTAGACTAATTTGGTGGATTCTGTCAGCAATCTGTCTTCCTCCACCAACTTCTTTATATTTTCATAAGTCTTTATATATGTATCTAGTATACAATTCATACATATGTCACAAATTACTTAAATAAATTACAGCACTAAATAAAATGCAGCAAATATTATGTGCAGCCTGTGTGTGTGCATGTGTTCAGCTATATAATGTACACACAAGCATATGAGGAACCTGTGAGGAAAATGTAATAAACTGAAAAAAAAATGTTACTACTTTTTTAATGGAAACCATGAGCAAAGCTGTATCAAATTACAAAACTGTCATAATTATCGAAAAGATAAAGAGGAATTGTATTTTATTTACCTATTCAGTGAAGTGTAATATGCAAAAGAAAGTGTAAAATGGTATGTCTCTGCATTTGACCCTGTGATAATGTATTATAGTTTAAAAGTAAAGCTAAACTTTGCTTCAGAAATGTGTGCAATTTTGTCAGGTCTTAATGCTTCTTGGAAATGTTGAGCTAGGTCAAAGGCTTACCCTTTCCCCTTATTTTGTCAAGGGTACCTGTGTTATAAGATTATCAGCACAAGAATCAAATTCAGTGTGTGAATGAAAATTATTAATGGCTGTTTAATAAATAACCTGCCTTTAAGTCTAGTCTTGACTGGATAGGTAGACACAAATTTATACCAAGGTTTATCATGTACGGCTCTTCCTGGTTTGAGCGGTGGGCACTATTAAGTACTTGTAAAGGGTGGAAAGAACATTGAAGTGTGTCTACATAAATGTGTATATGGTTAAATCTCTTGTCCCTTGTCATTGCTTGCCTTGCATTGTTCCCATGTTCCTAAAGAAAAAAGATCACAACCTAGTACAAACATGTGAGAGATGGAATTTGAACTTGAACCTAACTGCAAAGGGGCAGGAGCAGATAAAGCACTCTCAAAGGATACAGCAATATGCATTTCAAAAGATGAAGCAGGGAATAGGCAAATAAAATTGGAGAGTTGACACAGAAGGAGATTGTGGTCTACCAAAGAACCAAATCAAGAAATGATCAGAACAATGAAGACATGTGTGGTACATAGGCCTTTGTCCACAATTGTAAAAATGCAGTTTACAGTGCAGAAAGTAGTAGCTACAGGTTGCAACCTTAGAATTTATGTTGCATGTTGCCAATCATATCATACTGTTCAATACAGGAAAGACTCTTGTTAATAAATAATTAAAAAAAATTATCATTTGTTAGCAAGAAGATGGTAATGTTTGAAAACTGATAAATATTGGACTTTAGGCAATGGAATATTTGTGGAAGATTTCCATTTAAGAGGTATGATCCCAGTACATAGAGATACACTGAAGAACTATGTTAGTGATGAGCAATAAAGGTCAAAGCTTTTTAAAGAATATAATGGGAAGTGTGCAGAGCAGATGAGGTAGAAGCTTCCAGGTGTAAAACAGGGCATTCAAGGAGATAACAGAAATAACTTTGAAGGGAAGTTCAGCTAAAAACATATTATAGGGTCCAGATTAGTGTAGGAGGTAGCGGTTAGAAAAGAATATAGAGAAAAATTGATGGGGACATAGGAAGGGAAACAGCAAAGCAGTTTTTTTAAGTTATTTGAACTTGCTTTGAAAGTATAAGTGGACAATGAACTGTCAGACCAAAGACTAAGGGATATTTTGATTTCAGTCTAAAAGATAATAGTATTTCTAAATAATATCTGTTATTTGGATTTACAGGTTTAGATTTGGTGGTATTTGCAACCATTCCTGTTTTTCACATAAGGAAAAGGAGCATATTATATTACATGCAGTTGGTGGCATTCGTATATCCCTTCACTTTCTGATCTATTTAATTTACGTTTAGAGTTATGTAATGGTCCCTCCAACAAACCTTTAACACTTCCAAAATTAATCTAAAAGTAGGAAGTAATTAAATTTCATCAGGCAATCTTCAATCATTTAATCACTGACGTCATTGTACTCAGATCTTATGCCAATAAAATCTATTCCAGAAATAGAGCTCCTCAGACTGCCTGACAAAGGGTCACTGTCATTCCCATAGACCTTGGAAGCAGTACCTCCAGTAATTTTTAACCAGCACTGTCTTAAAAGAAATTTCAGTTATCATGATGTTTAAGTAGGGTACTGTATCATCTTGGAGTATCTCCTCCTACCCTGAAGTACAGTGTTCTTGAGTTAGTATATATAAGTAGCAGCAGTGTGGGGGCATAGTTTCCTACATCATGGGGTCCAGTACTGTGTCTTTAAGTTCCACTGTGTTGCCATTTAACTAACATGCCCACACTCCTTGAATTCTGTGCACAATCAAAAACTAAAGGAGTGATAGTTTAAGGGTAAAAAAAATGAGACTACTTTATTTTGTGTAACAGAATTTCTGATTAATTCTGGTTTATTCTCACTTAAGAGGCAAAAAGCATTCAACCAAAGAAGGTTCCAACAACCAAAACTCAAGCAGTGATGAAAAAAACTTCTTTAATGCATCTAATGCAGACCAATACACGACACAGTAGAGTTAAGCGCTTTCACCTATTACAAATACCAGGCTTCTTCAGAACTCGGTGCAATGAAATCAATCCCCTTAAATAGCTTGAATAGCTTAAATTACATCATGTGACTACCCCACCCAAAAAGTCATTAATTGTTTTAAAAATCTTTTAAAATCCAATGTTAAAACATTTCTTTAAAAATGCAATTCTGTGAAGAAAAACTTCTAACAATGCTGTACAACGAGACCTGGACCAGTAAAAAAATACATAGTACACAACATCATAAAATAAAAATAAAAAGGAAAAATACAAAATCCTACAAAAAAATCTATCTTGAACACAATCTGTAATTCCTGAAACAGGAAAACCATTTACCATCCTAGTAGTTGTACATAATTACGATCCCTCATAATTATAATCTAGCAGCCTCTTAAAACGCTGCTAGTGTTGATATCATCATTTAAACCCGGTACTCTCCCCGCATCTAATTTGAGCTGCCAAAGCAGCTCTCTATACTCCAGTTTAGATTCCCAGCTGCTGCCCCGGGGATCTATACAAACTTGCTCCAAAACAAAAAACCTTAAGACCATATTTTTACAGTTTTGAGAGTGTTTGTAAAAGGCATTAGTTTCTTTCCCTTTACTAAAATCATACAGATGTTCATAAACCCTTCTGTTTAAATGCCTTTCTGTTTTCCCTATGTAAAAACTTGAGCATATTATACACATGCCCAAGTATACAACCCATTTGGACTTACAGTTAAAATGCTGTGAGGATTGAATATTAAATTTCCTGGAGGGAATATACAAAGAACCTTGATTGACCAAGGACATTGGTGGCAAGCCCCACACTTGTAAGTACCTTTGTTCTTCGGGCTTCATAGTCTCTTATCATTAAATTCATAACTTCAATACCCATCCTGTTAAAAACCTCACATAACTGCTGGTATAGACTGCTATCAGGTTTTACATTATTGGGAAATTTAAATATCCGCAGTCCCTTTGGGACTCTATTTACTTGAACACACTCTCTTAAGTAATCTATTTCTAACTGGTTGACCTTAAACATATGTAATTTGTCACAAAATCCTTTAAAATAGTCATCAAAAACACTCGTATTACGAGAAAAAGTACCTTCATTGAAGTTAAATCTTTTCATGGTCCAGGTCTCGAAATCAAAATTAACCTTGTTGTTCACATTCACATTCTATCAGAAAAGGGGTATAGTCAAAGGACAGTTAATTAGGGCTTCAAGAATGACAAGTAAGATGGATGAATTCCTGAATGAAGTGGAATTCATTAGGAATTTATTCTTAGAAAGGGGTTACCCTGAGGAGCTTATTGAAAACACTGTGAAGGAAGTTATTGAGAATAGGAACAAAAAATGTTTCCCTTTAATAGGGATGGGTACTACTAATTTGACAAATAGTTGTCCAAAATCTATTCCTAAGGAAGGGGCCTTTGTGCATACTTTTTCGGGGAATTCAGCTGAAGTAGAAAGGATTATTACTAAATATTGGCATGTATTAAAGGTGAATGAGGAAATATCCGAGTTTTTACCTATTCAGCCACATTTTATTAGGAGGAGGAATATGAACCTCAAAGAATACATGGAGAGAGGAGCAAGAAAATTGATTGGGCAAACTAGGAAGAACAAAGGTACTTACAAGTGTGGGGCATGCCACCAATGTCCTTATATGGTAAATCAAGGTTCTTTGTATAGTCCCTCCAGGAAATTTAATATTCAATCCTCACAGCATTTTAACTGTAAGTCCAAAGGGGTTGTATACTTGGGCATGTGTATAATATGTTCAAGTTTTTACATAGGGAAAACAGAAAGGCATTTAAACAGAAGGGTTTATGAACATCTGTATGATGTTAGTAAAGGGAAAGAAATGAATGCCTTTTACAAACACTCTCAAAACTGTAAAAATATGGTCTTAAGGTTTTTTGTTTTGGAGCAAGTTTGTATAGATCCCCGGGGCGGCAGCTGGGAATCTAAACTGGAGTATAGAGAGCTGCTTTGGCAGCTCAAATTAGATGCGGGGAGAGTACGGGGTTTAAATGATAATATCAACATTAGCAGCATTTTAAGACTCAAAGCTGCTAGATTATAATTATGAGGGATCATAATTATGTACAACTACTAGGATGGTAAATGGTTTTCCTGTTTCAGGAACTACACATTGTGTTCAAGATAGATTTTTTGTAGGATTTTGTATTTTTCCTTTTTATTTTTATTTTATGATGTTGTGTACTATGTATTTTTTAGTAGTCCAGGTCTAGTTGTACAGCATTGGTAGAAGTTTTTCTTCACAGAATTGCATTTTTAAAGAAATGTTTTAACATTGGATTTTAAAAGATTTTTAAAACAATTAATGACTTTTTGGGTGGGGTAGTCACATGATGTAATTTAAGCTATTCAAGCTATTTAAGGGGATTGATTTCATTGCACTGAGTTCTGAAGTAGCCTGGTATTTCTAATAGGTGAAAGCGCTTAACTCTACTGTGTTGTGTATTGGTCTGCATTGCATGCATTAAAGAAGTTTTTTTCATCACTGCTTGAGTTTTGGTTGTTGGAACTTTCCTTGGTCAAGTGCTTTTTGTATTGCTGCTTGTTTCAACCCTGTTTTGTTCCTCACTTAAGAGGCATTGTTTTTTTGATATTACCAGGAAAGCATATATGCAGTGTTTTGCAGCGGCAACTCGCCCTCTTCACCCCACAATGTATGAGGGTATGCCTCTGCACTCCAGATATTTATATATACAAACTCTGAGATCACCTGTACAATGCCTAATACTTCTTGTATGTAACCTTTGAATTATTCACTTGTCTTGTTATAACAGGCTAAGACAGTGGCAGGAATTGATATTGCATTGTGTTGTACCAATCTACAGCATATTGACATTAGCCAGTGGTGTTCTATTTCAAGTGAACTAGACAGCACATACTGAATACTAGTGTTTTAGAGGGGGTGGGGGACTCTACCCCTTAATTACTCCAAGGTCAGTCACACTCAAGAGAAAGAGAAATACTTGCTTCCCAAATATTTCCTTGCCTTGTATCTGCCTTTGAGCTAAGCAGTGTTTGACTAATCTATTTTGATATATCATGCTATACTTCTCAACCTCCAAGGATTAAAGACATACAAAAGCATTTAGAACTCCTAGCAGGTGGTCAGAAAGAGGAGTGATTTCTACTTTTTCAAAACAGAAGGAATTTATATACCATCCCCTATATATAACTGATAATGGTAGGGAATATTGGTATAGACTGGATTCATGAAGCTCGGCGCAAGGCCGGCGTTAGGCTTGCGCCGACCGTGCGGCGTGAGGATGGCGCAGTAGTGCCAAATACATAGTAATGAAGGAGCGCTGCCGACACAGCCACGTGCACGGGAAAGGAGCGCAAGTGCATAGGGCGTGTCGAAGTGCCGCACGGAGGCGTGGAAACGGCAGCTGTTGATGTGCAACCTAAAATGCTTGCATATAACAGATTGCAAGATAGTAACCATGTCAGTGTCCCTGGATACTGAAACATCTGCAAAGCATGCAAGAAAGTACCTGTGAACACAAAGTGACGAAGCAAACAGAAATGCACGGTAGGGAATAAAGGGTCCCTATCCCACGAACAAATGACATGGAAGACCGTATGGCTGTAGTCCAATGCAGTGTAGATAGCCATACCAAGTGGAAGTGAAACGCATCATATGTTAGCGATCTGGCAGTAGGTACATCCAGCCCAATGGTGAGGGTCACCAGCTGACCCATAATGTGAGGGAGGGTACACAGCTGGGCAGATGTGTCCATAACAAAATACACAAGAAATGTAGATATCTAGCGACCGTATGTCCGAATTATATTCCACAAGGCATGTAATAGTCACATACGAAAGGTATGTCCGTATTTCACATACCAGATGTGATAGGAAATAGAATAAGCATGTAAACGAACAGAAGGAGCAGGTAAACAGCCACAACAATAAGGACAAATGTAGGCTGAAAGGAACAGTATTATCCGTACCCGTCGACTAGGATTACCACCTGTCCCACTTTGTGAGCGACAGTCCCTCCTTGGGCAGTTGTGTCCCGACAAAAACCTGTAACAATGGCAAATGTCTTGAGATTATAGGACAAAATTATTCCCTATACGTTATGTAATAGTTGCATTAAACAGGTTTTCTGTATCTAAATTACATAAATGTTATAAGAAACAGAATAAGCAACTGAACTGCTACAAGAATAAGCTTTGATATAGGCAAGAAGTCTAAGTTCTATCCTGTGTATTGACCATGGGTATGTGTCGGCCTGTAAAATGTGATGTGTGTACCAAAAATGTCCCACTTTGGCCAATTGAAAAGGTGGCAACCCTACCGTCGACTGTGGGGAGGTGTTGTCCACTACAGTTGGATATGTGTACGGAATATATCCCATCCTGGACATAGGAAAAGGTGGCATCCTACCATTGAGCACAACAGGCCGCCAAAATCTGGAAGTCAGCGGTACAAGCCGAACTTGTCAGGATGTGTCACAGTCGAACGGGTAGTACCCGGGTATACCAAACATGTAATGAAAGAGAAGTATGGGCGTGTACCTATGTGCGTGAGGTATAGCATGTGGAAAGCAAACATGGCAGGGTAGTCCACACAACCATACAGGTACCTGACACATGTAGGGTATTCAATGTGTTACTCTGGCCGTGTCATGGGCCAACAACCAAAGCACAGATGTATGGGGTGTGAGGAATCTGTGTGTGTGGGGTGGATGGGTAATGGTACAATCCTCCAAGGCGATACTGTATTGTATGCAGAATAGGTGAACCAGAGGTGTATGAGGGAGCAGCGGATGAAGCTGAAAGAAACACAAACACATGCATAAACAGCTGCAGTACAACCAGACAGGCCATACTGTAGAACACAATCCCACAAAAAGATGAATATTGAAATGTGCGATAGAAATGTATAGATATGTCACCGGCACATACCCACAGATTGGTCCTGATGGTACTGGCCATAACAAATGCAGCACACCTGGATGCATAATGGACTACCCAGCATCCCCTCCACATCACACAACCCGCTCCCGTACCTGAATGTCCACCAAATCCAGCCGTACTTGGCCTACTGGTGTGGTATAGCCACAGCTACACATAGTGACCACTACGCATATGTAGTAGGCAGTGTCACCCTAGGTGGTTGCAGGATTACAAATGACCTCAGCACATTTTCGTAACTCCAAAACGATGTTCGGTATACCTCTTGTTGTGGATTGGTACAATTTTTGGATATCCCTCATGGGATACGTAACCTGTGTAAACATTAGAACGGAAGACACGAAGTCCAGTCCTGTAGATATCTGGATAGAAGTTGGAATGTGCATTACAGGTGTACTACTCTGTCCAGCCCTAAGTGGGCATGCATAACCTACCACCCAGGATCAAACACTTGCCCGTGATGCACGTGTCCCGACACGAATAAGCGGAAATATATTGCAGACATTCGCATAGTGGCAAATGGTATAAGGGTGATGAAGGCACTGATGTAAACAGGATAACCCTGATCTACTGTGTGAGGGACACTTAATGTGTGTGTAGGTGTGACCGACCATACCTGAGAGCAAGATATCTGGACAAAGCCATGAATAAAAGTATAACTGTCAGCCTCTGAGAGCAAGATATCTGGACAAAGCCATGAATAAACGTATACCTGTCAACCTCTGAGAGCAAGATATCTGGAGAAAGCCGTGAATAAAAGTGGGACAAAGGCCCAAAAGTATGGACAATTTGTAAAGAAACTGAGAAAGTTGATAGAATAACAGTTTGTACACTGGCATTAATTTCCTGAAGAGTATGAAGTCTGAAACTCAAGTGTCTGTCATTATGTTCTGACTTCAGTCTTTAATGTCTAGCTACTGATTTGCCAGAAAACAACAGTGTATTACAGAGGTCCGTACATATTTAGAGTAACAAACCTTCATATTTGTTTACTGTACCACTGCATACCTGTAGTTAATTCATGTCCAAAATAATAATCCTCGTATGAATGCATACAGGAAATAGTCAAATGTGAATGGGAAAACCCCTCACTGTGGATTATGTATTGTAACCACCCCCACCCATATTATGTATTGCCAACATAAAAAGCTGCTGACAGGTGCCGAAAGACCTGTGTCTGTAAACACAGGTAAACCTCTATAAAATGGACAAATGCTGTCCATGTGCTTTGTCTGACATTTGAACTTGGTCAGGGCAGTTCCATTCACCAGGCAGACAAGCCTAAACCCAGATCACCACAGGAACACCCTGACAATCAAAGACTTGTATGTGCCAGGACTATAAGCCTTGGAGTTCTGCATATCCTTGGAGTGATTAAATATGCAGCTTGGGTCCAGAGCAGTAGGGAATAGGGAATGTGTAATATGTAGTACCGCGTTTTTCCCAGCAGGAGAATGGATGCCTGTGTTGTAACTGAAGCGGTGAGGCGTATGTTAATGTAGCTATGTACTATGGGTATGCATATAAATGAGTCAGAACACCAATAGTATAGTGGTTACAGCATCTGGCCAACGTGAATGCAGTCCCGGGTCAACTACGACTTCAGCACATATGAGTTAATGAATGCGTGTGTGCTGTAAAGACATTTAAATATGTAAAGGTGAACCTGTGTTTCGCATATGTCCGTTAACCGTATTACAGATATTGTACTGGTACCATCACGATTAAGAAAGCCCACGTAAGCACAAAGACTTAGTAAACATATGTAACCCACAATTACGATATGCAAGTGCGCCTGCGCATGTATAATCCGCTCACAGCATAGCAAATGAATGCTGCTTTCTACATGTTTATTTATATATCTATATATGGATATATATATTTGTGTATAGATATATATCCACAGACTTAAACTACATAAATATATGAAAGAAAGAATGTACAGACATATATATATATATATATATATATATATATATATACACACACACACACACACACACACACACACACACACACACACACACAAACACAAACACACACAATTACATTAATCGATATATACATAACAAACACAGAAACATTTGTCCTTGTAGATATAACACATGTACATAAATAGGCTACGTCATAGCTATTATGGATAGACATACAGACACGCAAGAAAGGTAAATACAGTGTTGCTTTTCAACCCATTGCCCGGAAAGTACCAGTGTGCCAAATCTGCAAGTTCTACTATTTAAACATGGATATAGGTGTCCTTTGCAGGACTCCAAAATGTGTTGTCTACAAGCAACGGCCAGTAATTATTGACACAAAGGAAGTCACATCCGCAGCTACAATATAGCTGTACATGCAACAGTAGCTTGTGCAAGGGTAATAACACATGGGTTGACAGAATGTATGACATATGTCCCGATACGCGGGGAGTGGATAGCGCTTAGAAGTATCTTCATACTTTATTATCGCTCCCATTAAATATGTCTTATGACTACTGTGGAGGGGTGTCAGGTATGGGAAACATGGGTATGCAAGAATGGGCCTAGGTTCACAGGTGTTGGTTGGCACAGATTTATTAGGTCTGCACCATGGGAGTGATTATTATTCCTATGTGGGTATAGCACACGCCTATACCTTCCAAAAATGAAGAACCCATCTACTGGATATTGTGTAAACCATTGGGGGAAGATGTAGGGACTAATATCAGTGTCATGTAAGTGATTATCATGGAAGTACATGCATACAAATAAGATGGTAACCATACCTTTCAACCTTTCAGAATAAGACATCTGGACAAAGGCATATTTAAATGAGTACAAATAAGGGCTATGTTAAATATTCCTCTGACAAAGTTGGAACGTTAATAGAATAATGGATAATTCATTAGTATGAATGTTTTGTGGGTTATTAGTTATAAACTACTATTGTCTGTCATTATTATCTAACCTCACAGTCCTCAATGACCTGCCACTAATTTACCAGAAAGGCACAATAATAACAAAGAAGGAACAACATTATAAGTCTAAATTCGGGACATTTACCCAACATGTGTACAGTTGAGAGGTATGAAGGTAAACCTGTCCTAAATAAATGTACAGAACTAGTGATATCAGGTGGACAGGTGTGAAGAAAGACGGGATGACAAATGACAAAACATGTATAAGTCAAAAGCATGTGCCTCGATAAATGTGAATTAATACTTATGCCCTGTGATAGTCAATGTGGAAGGTTAATAGTGTCCCTCAGGGTGTTATGCAGTGTCCCCGATACAGTGTCCAGTCTCCCACACTCGCATGTGATTCTGCCACTGACGGACATCGCAAATACCGGCGAACACATAAGGTAGATGATAGCATATGTTTTGATTAGCACCTTTTGGCTTTTGTGAGGAACACAACACTCTTGGCGGGTGTGTCCTGCAAAAGGAATGTAATGGCATCTGGCCTGTGATTTCTTCTTGTGTGTAGTGGTGTAATACTATGATATATCTTGTATCAGAAACAGATACATGTGATAGGAAACAGTATTATCGACTATACTACTACAAGAAAACTCTGGAGGCATGAAAAGCGCTGAAGTAGTCAGTTCAGTATTGACCGCAGGTATATGTTGACATGTCAAATGTCACAGCTATATATATAGTACCTATAGGGCTGTCACCGTTACAAATGATGAAGGTGGGAGCTGCTTTATAAAAATGTCAGACGTAGCAGGTCAAACCATACCTACAGCCATGCATACTCCACAAATAGACATATTAGCACACAGCAAAGCTTAGGCCAGGGGTCATGGAGCCTTGGCCGGCGTGTACGAGTAGAGGAAGTGTAGAACAAGGTAAGATGTCTGCCGAGCTATTCAGCAATATCCTGTAGGGGCATGTAAGACAGCCCCTAAACCGAACGTTGCACGGACAATGTTAGGATATGCAAATTACCCCATTTGTAGCTGAAAGCTATGCAAATGATGTAAATCTGCGATACATGTAACAGTAAGCTGTCCATGCAAGAGTAGAGTTATGTGCAGAAATGTACTCGGATGTTAACCGAGTTACGTTCTGCAAGTAGCTAAACGGAGCAATGTTAGCTGCAAATAAAGGATGAATTCAGTTGAAGAAGCATGCCAATGGCCAAATATAAGGCCAGTGGCATATTTTTCCACTGTAAATTAATAAAACTCTATTTGTCCTCCCCTGATCTCCAGTGTGTAAGCGTGGCGCAGCGGCGCAAAAACCCACTGCGCTTTTAAAACAAGAGAAATATTTAAAATACACATAGACATTGTAACTATCGTTAACAGTTAGTTCGCCATGCAGGTGAATGGCAAGCTGAAGACAAGATGGCTACTGAGTACTGGTTGCTATGTGTGGAAGCGCTCTGTCAGAGATGTAACCAAGCATTAGTAGGCAATCTGAAGCAATTGAGGCTGAGGATAGTGAATCACAATTTGTCATGCCATATAGGCCAAGCCACTACAGTGGAAGAGTAGGTTAAGGGGACTATCAGAGTAGAAGATAGCTGACATCATGAGTGTGTATGTATAAAACACTGTAATCCTATCGGAGCAATGTGTCACATGTTTGCTGTCAGTTACTCATCAGTGGAAGAGGCGTGTTATGATTTATCCTAGGTACAGTCAGGAAACTGACGGTGTATGCCATGGATATCACTGAAGTTTCATACAAACCTGCTGACAGTGAGTTTGTGCCTGTGCATGCCTGAAAGCCTGAGTAAGCATGTGTGCTTGCGTGTCAGCCCGTGTGCGCGCATTGGAGAACGAATAAGCTAGTGTAAGCATGTTGAAGCCCGTGTAATGTTGTGTAAGCCAGTGTATGCGTTTGTAAGCATGTATAAATCTGTACTACACACATCACACATGTACTGCACACTCTGAAATACATGCAGCCAATACTACACATCAGTCAAATGGCACATGGATGGATAATAAATCATCAGAATCAACAGTGCTGTAAACTATATTACATTGATGGTCATAGCTGTAATGCATCATGCCTGCTTACATATGCCTAGTTTGATATCACGCTTTGTGTTAACAACATTTTAACATTAATACAGTGCTATAAAGCCACCCTGAGCATCAGCACCTTGTTAGTCTGTTCCTGCATCTATGTTACACATTACAGGTGGTGGCACAGGTGTCATCATATGCACAGGGTATGGTGTTTCTTTTCCAGATCCTGTCATTGAGCCATCCAAGCAACATGTAAGCATGTGTGTGTGTGAGGGACAACAGTGTTTGCATGGCCCAATGTTGATGCAATGTGTGTGTGTAGGTGTTAGCCCTAGCTGTTTGTTTCATGTGTGTGTCTGCATGTACACAGTTTCAGCATGTGTCATGCATATACAGGAGGTTGTGGGACAGTCACAGACTGTACCTGCCAGACTGTACAGATCGCCATTACTGGCCATGGACACCCCTGCATGCATTCAACAATATTCCAATCCTGCACCTGTCAATGTACACACATACATTCTTGGGATCTGTATCACAACCTGTGGATAAACAGGAGTCAGTAATGTTAACCTGATTTGCATAGTAGTGTCAGGTAATACATAGTCATATGAGCCATACTCATCCTCCAAAGTAACAACAACTGCTGACTGTTGCTGAGATGTGCACACAACCGTTTAAAGGCACTGTACTATCATTGTTGTAAATGTCCCTTGTAATACCCAGCAACCGAATAACTGGTCACTACACAACTATAACCCAGGATCATTACAGCACACATTATGTGCACTATCACAGAGCCATAGCAGATTTACATACATCAAAGTTGTTCATGTACAGATAATGCAGCACATTCAATAGTGCTAATATCCACATACATATCAATATCTATCTACATTACATATATAGAAATAGAAATACACACACACACACACTCTTGGCAGGGTTGTGATCAGAACACAGACCTAACTACCTTATCACACTACAGCATTATGCATGTACAGAACGCGCTACCGTGATTACTAGATCACAGCATTCACACAGGCATACTTCCAGCTTGCTGGCATCAGCATCAAAGGCAAAGATGCCGTACAGATTCTACGGAGAGTGAATAGTGTAAAAGCAATGTACTGTTGTCATGCAGTGGGAAACTCTCACACACACATACACATGCGTGGCAGGATTGGGATTAGAACACAGACCTAACTACCTTATCACACTACAGCAATACGCATTTACAGAATGCGCTTCCGAGATTACTGAACACAGCACTCCCAGAGCATACTTCTAGGTGGGTGACATCATCCGTAAAGGCAAAGATGCCGATAGGGAATGTATGTGGTGTGAGGTGTCTAAAAGCATTACCGTGTCCCCAGGCTGCAAGAAACACACACACACACACACACACACACACACACACACACACACACACACACACACACACACACACACACACAGGCACACACTTGGCAGGGCTGGGAGTCGAACATACACCTAACTACCTTATCACACTACAGCAATACGCATTTACAGAATGCGCTACCGAGATTACTGAACACAGCACTCCCAGAGGCATACTTCTAGTTGGGTGACATCATCCGTAAAGGCAAAGACGCCGATAGGGAATGTATGTGGTGTGAGGTGTCTAAAAGCATTACCGTGTCCCCAGGCTGCAGGAAACACACACACACTTGGCAGGGCTGGGAGTCGAACATACACCTAACTACCTTATCACACTACAGCAATACTCATGTACAGAACGCGCTACCAAGATTACTGAACACAGCACTCCCAGAGGCATACTTCTAGGTGGGTGACATCATCCGTAAAGGCAAAGATGCCGATAGGGAATGCATGTGGTGTGAGGCGTCTAAAAGCATTACCATGTCCCCAGGGTGCAGGAAACACACACACACACAGGCACACACTTGGCAGGGCTGGGAGTCAAACATACACCTAACTACCTTATCACACTACAAAAATACGCATTTACATAATGCACTACTGAGATTACTGAACACAGCACTCCCAGAGGCATACTTCTAGGTGGGTGACATCATCCGTAAAGGCAAAGACGCCGATAGGGAATGTATGTGGCGTGAGGTGTCTAAAAGCATTACCGTGTCCCAGGGTGCAGGAAACACATACAAGCACACACTTGGCTGGGCGTCGAACATACACCTAACTACCTTATCACACTACAGAAATACGCATTTACAGAATGCGCTACCGAGATTACTGAACACAGTATTCCCAGAGGCATACTTCTAGGTGGGTGACATCATCCATAAAGGCAAAGACGCCGATAGGGAATGTATGTGGTGTGAGGTGTCTAAAAGCATTACCGTGTCCCCAGGCTGCAGGAAACACACACACACACAGACAGGCACACACTTGGCAGGGCTGGGAGTCGAACATACACCTAACTACCTTATCACACTACAGCAATACGCATTTACAGAACGTGCTACCGAGATTACTGAACACAGCACTCCCAGAGGCATACTTCTAGGTGGGTGACATCATCCTTAAAGGCAAAGACGCCAATAGGGAATGTATGTGGTGTGAGGCATCTAAAAGCATTACCGTGTCCCCAGGCAGCTGGTAACACACACACACACACACACACACTTGGCAGGGCTGGGAGTCAAACATACACCTAACTACCTTATCACACTACAGCATTATGCATTTACAGAATGCGCTACCGAGATTACTGAACACAGCACTCCCAGAGGCATACTTCTAGGTGGGTGACATCTTCTGCAAAGGCAAGGACGCTGATAGGGAATGTATAGAGAGTGAGCAGTCTGAAAGCATATTACTGTCCCAAGGTAGACATAGACAAACACATGGCAGTGGTGTGATCAGGGCAACAAAATATCTACGAAGCACCACAACAACACTACATAGATACGGGATGCACCACAGACAGTACACTCTGCAATACAGTCAGCCAGTGTGTTCAATGTAGGCATCCATCATGACGTTGAAAATGGACATCTGTTGCCTGGATGTCCACCATCGCTATACAGGATGTCAATGGCCATGCCCATACACAGAGGCACAAGGTGTCACTGGCCATGCCCACATGCTTAGTATCACACGTCCGTTTGGAATGTACTGCATGTCCATCTACACAACGGCGTACTGGGCATGCTCACACACTTAGCAGTTGCAAAGGGCTGTCTTGCATGCACACGGATTCTAAACACATAAGGGTGCAGTTTGGAATGTACTGTGTGTCCAACTACACAACGGCTAACTGGGCATGCTCACACACTTAGCAGTTGCAAAGGGCCGTCTTGCATGCACACGGATTCTAAATACGTAAGGGCACAGTTTGGAATGTACTGTGTGTCCAACTACACAATGGTGTACTGGGCATGCTCACACACTTAGCAGTTGCAAAGGGCTGTCTTGCATGCACACGGATTCTAAACACATAAGGGTGCAGTTTGGAATGTACTGTGTGTCCAACTACACAACGGCTAACTGGGCATGCTCACACACTTAGCAGTTGCAAAGGGCCGTCTTGCATGCACACGGATTCTAAATACGTAAGGGCACAGTTTGGAATGTACTGTGTGTCCAACTACACAACGGTGTACTGGGCTTGCTCACACACTTAGCAGTTGCAAAGGGCCGTCTTGCATGCACACGGATACTAAACACGGAAGGGCACAGTATGGTATTACTGTCCCCACGTACATGACGGCCACTCACATGTATTGACCAGTACACACTCAGGAGCCATCACAGATGTCTCAGGTGCAGATCATAGAGGTACACACCGCAGTCTACAATGTAGCCCTCAGACACCACCATGTCGTTGGACCAGCAATACATCAACACAACACCATGTGATGCATGACCAGTGGACTGTACACAGGTGTACAGCAACTGTGCAGACTACACATATACTGACAGGGTTCCATTATGTGTTATGCATTGCAATGATACCACTGTACATAACCAGGTCAGCTCTACACATAACAAGTGCCCTGGGTCTTACACAGCTGTGACAGATGACTGTCGCTGTACACCAATGAACACACATGTTCGGATATGTCATATATGTAATTGCAGTGGATATGTGCATGGACCACACACACAACACATATGTACATAGCATAGCTTTTGCTGTCCTCCGTGCAGACAAGTGGCTACACCAATCATACGCACGCAAATGGGAGGTGGGTCCATGGCTGTTGAATGCCAACAGTACATGAGGTAGCAATGTTGACCGAGGACACATTCCCTCTGTACTAGCTACCCATGACACCCATCATATCATACAACAGTCCATGTGTTATGTATGTCAACACACATGTCCACCGATTGCAATGCATACAAACATGGCTACATGACAGGCATGTAGGACCAACACACATGTACAAACTGTAGTGTGCATGCAGCTGCCATGCATGTGCAGTAGCTGATGTAAGTAACTCATCTGTGCCGAACTACAACATGCAGTTGCAATGCAGCCCCATCATTGACACCTGTATATGGTGACATACTGATGTACATCAGGTATGGATGGATGTGTGTACGTAAAGTGGTGATCCACCTGTGTAGATGGATGTTCACCGGGTACAGCTCACAGGTGTGTCACACGCCATCATACCATTACATGTGTAAACAGTACGCTATGTTACTGTTACCTGACGGTGAAGACATAATACCTACACAGTTGTCAGGTGTTACCGACTGTACGTCACTCGACACCTGTAATACTTACATCCTCCCATGTGCATATAGCAGCACAATTGTCGGACATAACGTTGGTACACATAATGCAGCCAATACTGCTGCATGTCTGTCAGACGTATCATCATATAGCAGGTGTATCATTCACAGTACTGCCATGTGTGTTTGCATGTGTGACCATATATGCCACATATGGTGGGGAATATATCCCAATTGTGACACACCCCTGTACACTGTTGTAGACATCTGTACATATTGCAGTGTGGAAAGCATGACGTAGGCAGGTATGGTGTGTGTATCACACACATCAGCTATCCATATGTGTATGACAGTTGTGGTCTCCACAGTGTGTGTGTGTGTGTGTGTGTGTGTGTGTGTGTGTGTGTGTGTGTGTGTGTGTGTGTGTGTGTGTGTGTGTGTGTTTGTGTGTGTATGTATATGGCTGTCTGGTGCATGGAGTGTGGGTGTATGCTACCATACGGAACACACAGGATCCCAACCCCTCATGGTGATGCAGTCAACTACCCTGTTGATGCCATCGGTCTCAGCCGTACTGGCTATCTGTACATGTCCCTTCTCTGTGTCGCGTTGTGTGGGTGCACAGTACTGTGAGGGTGATGACCACATAGAAAAGTGTCCTCACCTCAACACTATGGGGTGTGCGTTATAGTGTTGTCGACCCCGTGAGTGTGGGCATGTTCCTGTACTGTGACAGGGTATTACTGCTACACAGTGAGGCCTCATGCTATCAAGTGGCCTCTAACATTATCATTGTCCATACCGCTGTGTACAACCCCTGCACCATGTCAACATACCTGTGATGTGACCTGGTATGGATGTCACGTCTCTAGCCACTGTAGCCTATTAAACTGCACACAGGCTGCTGGATCAGTATATGTGTGGACATCTGTGGTATGTTAGACTTTCCAGCTGTCCGGTTGAGGCTACGTATAGCATGCTGAGATTGCCATACATGCCTGTGAGTACTCCACAGTTACACATGGGAGACTGCAAACACTGCTACCTGTAGACATATGCAAGTAGACCATAAGGAGGGAACCTGGGCATCATTACCAACATGCTGTTACTGTTGTTACCGAGACACATACTGTGAACTTATAAAAATGCATGCTACACCTGTACTACATGGTTGTGCACATATAACAATGCATGCTACACCTGTACTACATGGTATGTCTGGTGCGTGTCAACAGTACACAACCAATGTAATATACACGTCTCTCACCATTCTTACACAACTAACGTAATATAAACTTCCCTCACTAGTCGTACACAACTAATGTAATATACACATCTCACTATTCTGTTCACCCTGTGCATCAGACCATTTGAGCAGTCCCTGCACCGATGGTGTGGATGACAGGGATGCGGCACAGGCTTCATCATATGCACAGGGTGATAATGTCTGCCAGGGGCATAGGCTGCACCAATGGGTGACATCATGTGTGTGGGTAAGGGCCAGTGATATGACTGGACATGTCTGTTCAGTATGCATGTGGATGTTGTGGTGCCCTACAGATGTGTTTGCTGTGTGCGTGTATGTGTGCTCACAGTTCTGCCTTTTGTGAGGCCTACACAGGGGTATTATTGACAGCTCCAGATTGTACAGACCTGTGACGTGACCTGTGCCTGCCAGGGGTTGCACGGGCACTACCAGGTGGAGGTACAGATTGGCTACTGTCCGACGACACATGTCCACTGGAACCATGTCCCCACTGAGAATGTCCAGGGCCACGTCCACATGGCCTGCTGTGTCCTGGTGTGGACAGCGCAGCACCAGCTGCACTGCTATTGCTACCAGCACAATGGGAGCGGGCATGTGAGGTGGCACGCTCACATCCACCTGCACTAGGTGGTGTAGCTGGCCTACGTCCACGTGGCCTATGCCTCACTCCTACCAGATGTTCAAGCACAGACAGCTCACGCTCATGGATTGCCATGCCACGGTCAAGGATTCTGACCATGTCACCCAATCGCCTGTCCAGAACATCAGCGATCTGCTGTTGAGCATTTGCCAGTGCCTGGATGTTGTCATTTAGGGTATGGATAGCAGCCCTCTGCAGCCTCTGCACGTCTCTGTTCTGCTGTTCAGCATGTGCCTGTGCTGCCATTACAGTCTGGAACATGTGTCTGGTGATACCAGCTGCTGCGCTCTGAACTGCAGGTGCATGTCTGCCAGAGGTCCTCCTTTGAACAGCACCGGCCACATGCCTGTGTTGCACATCTGCAGACATTACACTGACACCATGGTGTGGAGTCACACCTTCTGTAGCCACCACACGTTCCTGTTTCACGCTAACAGACGCTGACTGTCCTTCCTCTATGGCCACTGGTGATGCGGTATGTGTTGGCAACAGAACTGTGTGCGGGGAAGAGGGGGACATAGCTGGGATGGCAACCATTGGCACAGATTCAGCCCCTGACAACCCTGCCTGTACCTCATGCATATGTTCATCACTGCTAGTATCTGTGGGGACACTAACATCAGATGGACTGCAGGAGGGTAACACACCTACAGCACCTGTGAATGCAAAGAAAGACTCTAAATTACAATAGACACAGACACAGACACACACACACACACACACACACACACACACACACACACATACACACACACACACACACACACACACACACACACACACACACACACACACACACATACACACAGACACACACACACAGACACACACACCATGCATGTGATTTGACAGATGGCATGCAACATGCCTGTGATACAGCTGACGGCATGCAGCTCAGACATTAATAGTGTTAGTAAGCATACCGCCTGGGGTGCACAATACAGCAAGCAGGTGTCATATCAGTAGCCATGCAGTTCACATGATCATGGTAGTATGCATGCATCCCCGTGATACACCATGTGGACCAGAACAGGATAACAGTACACATGGCTGACGTGACCTTGACATGTAATCTGCTGACGTATGCATTAACATGCATACATGTCTGACACAATAGTGTCCTGACATGTACAGCATCGTAATGGCCATCACATTGCCATGTTGTCTGTATGCCCTACAGATAGAATGCATGTTTAGCAAATGTGCATGTGCATGGAAGGGTAGTGTGAGCCATCTACATTGCTCTACAGTGTGAAGTACAGACACTGTGCCATTGCATGGCATCATGAGGCATCTATATTGCTATACAGTGCATAATATGTACACATTGCATAGCCATAACTGCATGCATACCCATGACATAACTGTGGATTGTGACCCACGATGCTGAGGTGTGTACACACCAAACCATGCTGTGTCATGCGACAGGTCACTGGGGGACCTACAGATGACACCCCTGCGCAACAACTACAGAGTCTTAGCTGCCTGGCAACCATGTCCACACATAGCGGACTTGTCAATTCACCATGTCCAGCATGACATTGCTGTACCACACACATGAGGTGCACAGCTAATGGTGATGTCCTACAGCTGCAAGGGAAATGTACAGTATTTGTGGCCTGATGTGGTGTCAATGTCTGTGGAAGCTGTAGAGGTGACTACTGTCATGCTATGACACAGGCGTGATGTTCAACACATCTTATATGGCAGACGTCAGTGACACCTCCACTGGCTGTGCACAGGTTGTTAGGATGTCCAGTGTACCACATCAACTGTATAATCAGTCAACTAAGGCTATAATTGGACCATGTGTGGACAAGTGTATACATATCACATCTACTGTGTGGCTACATATCTCTGGCCATCCTCCATGGCCATGTGAGCATGTGTTGGACAAATGTGTGTGATGGCCATCTATCACACATGTCTATGTTGTCCCATATGACATACACCCATATATGTCAGATATGTCACCATTCAAAGGGCTATGCAGACAACAGGTTGTATGTGGGGTATGGGTTATGGGATAGTGTGACATTATTGCAGCCAATACACTACATGTCTGGGACATGTCAGATGGCACATCACAATGTGTGCACCCATTGCAGGGGCATATAACACAATGGTGACTCCTGTGGGCTGCCCATATCACAGCTCACTGTGTGGTACTGTTTGCGTACTACATGTATTGTTCCAATGTATAGTACATATGCCTCCATTGTAGAACACCTCCACTGTTGTATGCACAGCTGATCACACATGTAGCAATGACAAATACTCTGGTTTCATGTCGGTGTATCATTTTGTTTGTATATATTGCACATGGGTGGCCTGTGTGAATGATGGGTGACACGACCTGTATATCGTGAATGGAATGAACATCAAGTGTACAAGTGTTAACTGGCCACATGGCGAATAGATCTATGCTTTTACATGCCTGATACTGATGATGCAACAGACTCATGTCTGTGCGGCATGCCAGAGGTACCTGTATAGGGGTGACACAGCAGTATGAACATTATCCATGACTGTATGACAGCCACAGGGTGCACTGTGCATGTTAACACATTTGCCTGTACAAAAGCATATAGTATGCACATGTGTGCATACACAGGGTAGCATACTGTAGTATGCAGCATGTGTGTCCACATACCATGCATATGTTGTTACATTACATAATGTACAGTGACACATGCACGTAAAAGGGATATACTAGCCATATGTGCAGTACTGACTTTCCAGGAAACTCCAAGCTCATTGGTTGGGAGACACCCACCTCAACAATGGCGGATAGTATTTGTGGATGCTGTTCTGAGGGTGTCCCCAGACTGGCCAGTAACTCCTCGGTGTGTGTGAGTGGGGGCTGGGTTGGTGGCCCACCACCTGTTCCACCTTGTTCCCTGGCGATTGCAGTGGCACGCTGTTTTGCATACCGTATCAAGTCCGTGCAGTGTCTGCGCACCTGCTGGTAGGTGCGGTTATGGCCACCCACATCGTTCACCCTCCTGCATAGATCCTGCCACAGGTCGTCCCGCTGCTGTGCATGCTGTGGCACATGGCTGAACAACGCCTCATAGTTCTCATGGAGGTACGGGATGAGGACATCATCCTCCTGATGGCTGTAGGCTGGAAGGCGTGTACGAGGCATTATCTGTAAGACATAATGATGGTGACAGGTCACAGTTTCAGAGATGTACAGAGATACAGCTGCACATACATTTCTATGACATCTAGTACATCTGCACAGTTATCTTTGCAAATCACCATGACACTGACACGACTGACGTGTTTGTGTCACACACATGTAACACCCGTTATGCATTGGATATCATCACCATATATGTGTGTCACCTCATTACAGTGTTCATACTCCATGTGAATGCTGTCTTGATGTGAGCATGTCTATTTGCCTGCACTGGTGTTCTTACCTATCTGCACATTCCTGGATGTGTCCACAGTATTGCTGTTGACCTTGATGCTGTGTATATGTCACATATCAACACAGACACAGCCTTAATGGACTTGAGCAGTTTCAATGCACACATACACATGGAAACCTGTACATGCATGTGTTTTGCCATATACATCTACACAGCACTGTACAGCTGTTCAACATCCTGCCATGGATCGCCTGTGTTGCACATGTGATAGACATGGGACAATGGCTAGTCGGACGTCATTCGCAGGGATAGTTATCAACCATAGCATGTATGGGCAAGGTTTCCTAGCTGTAACCGACAGCCATTATGCCACCGCGAGGTGCATCAGTGCCACATTACTGATCCAGACAGTTGATACTACATCTACTATGCGGCCATCACACCATGTATGACTGGGATGACATGTGCAGCTTTGATGGACAGGGTTGCATGGTATAGCGGGAGTATGTCACATGTATAGCACAGGGATCTGTCCAGCATGTGGCGATCCTAGTATTAGTATGGTGGCTGTTCATGTCATATGGCTTTCAGATCATGATATGGACATGTAACATGTCCATCATCATGGGGCAGCAAATTATGCAAGGTAGACAGCATGCTGCATAGTGGAGGTGAGGATTGTGAAGGCTGGTATTGCCCATCCACGCATGGCCATTACCCCTTAAAGGTGATATGTGATCCAATATTGGTCACCCCAGTGCTGTATATGCCTGTCCAATGATCTCCGTGCTCATGGATGGCACCCTGTCATGACATGGGTACCTTGTATGACTACCTACGGGGCCTGGAGATGTCACCAAGTCAGGGAGGTGTACTGCACAGCACCATCCCTTTCACAGTGCCCATAATGTTGACCACAGCCTAGGTGGTAGTTAATGGGTACAGGAATGTTCACCTAGTGGTGACAATGCTGATATCATCCATCAGACTGTGCACATATGTCACACACCTCACCCACACAGCCCATTCTGTATGTTGTTCACAACACTGACACAGCTATTGCTCATAGGTCATGGCCATTCACATCCTTACATACACAGATGCCTAACATTTGCCTGTGTGGTATGGGCTACAATGAGGGTGGAGTACAACACATTAACCCTGTTCTACTGTAGCTGGCAATGGTGTGATATGCACATGTCACTCTGGCACCTTTTGTAGTTGTGAGTCTGTCAACAGGCCACTGGTAGAACACTCCTGTGACATACAAAGGTATTTGTAATCAAACATCCATACTGTCTTGTACATCTGTACTGCTAACATCTACAGTGATAATGGTTCATGGACATGCACACCATACTCAACAGGGTTATAGTGCGGTGCCACCCATTATGACTGTTGTCACCACTTGTGGGTTGATATTATCCAACACCCTATCTGTATTGTATGTTCATGCTAGACACTTGTTCAGAACTTGTGAGCATGTCATGAGCTACTGATTTCTATAGCACCCATTCCACACCATTTCCCACAGGTACACTGGCTCTCCTAAAATTTCCAGCTTGCTTACGGTACAACAGCTGTTGTACACACGTAACTCACATATCCTGTGAGACATGGTTGTATATACAGGCATATCCAACTGTCACGTACCAGTGCTATTGCCTGTCTATATGATGGATATGTTGTACATGTGGCAATAGAGCAATTGTCTCATGTACACATTAAATGCTTGCCTCCCAACATACGACATTACAGCCTGTGGGGGATGCACTTATGCAGCCCTGCTGGAGGTAATGCTGTCACCAACCCTGACTGCACCTGACAGTCATGTTGGGATGTGTAACATTCGCAACACACCCCACACATCACATAATCTCACATGATCTCCACCACAGGGCACACATACGAGGACAACTCGTGCAGTACCTCTCCATACTCTGTGTAGGCACCAGAGGCAGCCCCCCTGATGGAACACAACATCACCAACTTATAGCCCAAAGACTCATGTGTGCCCATCACATACAGCCAATAGGGTGTTATAACATACACAACACACCAGTCATAGGTGACTCTGTAGGCAGTCACACTGCAGTTCCACACAGCAGGCTACACAAGGCGATAGTTGCTTACATCTTGCTGTCGGGTAACTGGTTCTGCAACATAACATATGCACCCATGCCACACCGCACCAGGTACGATGTGACTGTCATTCTCCATGTTAGTGTGACTGCCCTGAGATGCCACTTCACAGACTACGTGTGCAGGGACATGCAATAGCTCACCAGTCTTGTAGCCCTGAAGGTATGGGCCAAGCCTTGGGGAGCATTATGCATTCATCTGGACATGATGCCACTGTACAACGACTGACTGTGTCACTTCAACAGCTGCGTATGCTTCTGCTGTCATTCCACAGGCATCTGGTATCTGTCTGCTTTGACCGACCTGGTCAAACACAATGCTTTGGCACAGATGACCTGCACCCGTCAGCCCTGGGAGTACAGATCACATGTGAGGCTCTTGCTGCTTCTATACTGCCTGTCTTGCACAGTTTCTAATACCAGTCACGGGCGGAATGGGAACTGGCAAACAAGACATGGGGTCATGTGACACAATGCTTGCATCTTCCTCTGTGATGCACGCAGGCAAGGCACACCTTATAATGCACCACTCCAATATCTCTGCAGTGACTGGGACCTGCCTCTAGGTTCTGCAGAGCACACCTGCAATGACAGGTTATAGACAGACCATACCTTTCAGGCACATACCTGGACTGGCACACCCACAGCTGAGGTGCTCCCATATCCCACTATGTTGTACACACATCCTGGCTAGTTACTTAGCACAATGCATCAGAGGTGCTCCACGTGCAACTAACTGTGTCCGGAACCACTATACACATTGTAACCAGCTACAGATTTAACAACACACCCCACGGTTACCAGACCTCATTTGTTGGTGTACTGGACAGTAGTGCTCAGACAGCTACTACTGATGTGTGACTGACACTACCCCACACTTAACTGGGATAGCCACTCATGTACCGACACATCCGTGAGTCATAACCTCCACTCGGCTGGATTAACCCATAATCACCACCTCTAAGACCAACATTATCCTTGACATGAACACTACCAACATGTGACTGGTGTTCCACACCTGGGGTTATTCCTTCATTGGTGGATTCCGAACATATGCTAATCACCCTTGTTAGCCACATCCCGGCACCACACCCTTCACGGCATACACAGTACATGATTACTACAACACCTACTACAGACATCTTATGACAGCGGTTGTTGATGTCATGACACCCGTGCAGATGGACAATGCACATACAAATGCTGAAACATACCCCAGTGCACTGCATTAGCACGTACACGACTGCATGGATCATGCTATTCCACACAGAGCCATGATGGTACACACCAGATAACAGACACCACTCTGGTGGTCAAGTTCCATGGACATAATGTACAACAACAGGTGGAGGCTGTTGCACAGTGGTGTACAATCCCATGGGTGGAGTAGCTCACTGGTCAACCTCGGTAGGGCCACGGGATCCCTCATCACATACTCCAAGACTAGCTACGTAAACATTACTGCAACACATTCTGGGGTGTACCACAAGGCATTATGGTGGTATGTCAGTAGTCAATGGCAATACCCACATCTGCTCTCACATACAACAGTCACTCAGGAACATTACAGACCCAGGTGATGTAGGCAACATGCTGGCGGATGGATTCAATGCTAACATTACACCCTCACACTCACTACAGGGCCACAATCCATGCAGGAACATTGCGGTGTCCCTGCGGTCACACCAACACAGTACTAACCTGCACTCTATATGTCCTTTGACACTGGCCTCATGTCACCTTCCAAAGTCCCAGGCTGTGATGTCCACAAACCTCTGAATGACATGTCTCCCCACTTGGCTACCATAATCAGTAATAGCCTTGTATCAAACATTATGGCCCCTGAATGGCACACAGCAACAGTTATCACACTCCACACAGGTGGCGCCACAATGCACATGTGGGACTATAGTCCTACACACCTGACTGGACTGTTCTGCATGGCTATGGGGCACATCATCATGGACGTCATTCACAGAGACATTGTTGGGCTCCGGTCCTGTGATGCCACCCGGGTTGGACTTGTTACGGCCAGAGCATGGCCCCTACACCTGGTGGACTCCTTTCATACAGTTACCAGGGTAGTTGATGACAGTACGGGGGTCCACACATCCTACATTGTCCTCTCATTGCCTTACAGCACCGTTCTCCATTCTGGTATTGACAACATACACATCCACCTGTACATCGTACCCTATGTCTCAGGATGTTATGCAACGTGGCTCATGGACAGGACACACACAATGAGGGTAGCATACCATAGTACCTACTGCATTTCAGTTACACTTGGCATACCACAGTCCTCAGTCATAGGGCCCCTCATGTTCAGTATATGCTTCCCTGAGGTACAGGCTAGCACAGAGGGACTTTCCCTGCCTAGCTTTACAAACCCCTGCATACAAAGCACCATGACTGATCCACCAGCTGATACTGATATCTATCCATACGGGTGTCACTGTGACAGATACCTGATATGAATATCATGGCTTCAAGCTGCATGAACATCACCTTTGCATTACACCATTCATCCACTGACTATTACATAGGTGGTAGTCCCCTACATACATGTCACATTGTACATGTTCGTAGTACACACGTATGTCGCACCCACTCCTGTGGTTACCATATTGCCACTGTGGCGTGGATATCCTTCTACGTGGCCACACTTATCTGTACTGGGTGTGTAGCTGGTACATAGGCACACATTGTACCTCTGAACCCAAGACTTCTGCACACATTCAAGGGTACACCACCCCATTTAGGGTGTACCTTACACAACAGCTACAGCTTTGCATACCACAACATTAACACGCCTTAAAGTTTATTGAGCTCTGACAGTTGAAGTATGCAGCTGAACTATGGACACCACGTCTGTACACATTTGCATACTGCATACTCAGGGGTGACCTCTGCTGAACAGACAGGGCCCATGTCCACAACAATATTAATGGATATACTCCACATACGCGACATAAGTAAAAGCCACTGTGAGCAACATGCCCATGGATATGTGCACACACGCAACGATGAGTGGGATGTGCTTCAGGGTTACATTCCCAAACCGGACACTCACCATGCTTTGGAACATGAGTCCTATGTACATCACACAGGGACACTCAGTAGCACTGTTCATGTGATACCTCCCTTGGTGGTTGGGAGACACATGTACGCCAGGTATCACTGCAGTGGCTGTACTGTGCAGAGGTGCAGGTAACACATGGCTCTGCTGTTCACAGGACACTACCCTAGAGAGGTGCCACTGGTGTGAACACTGTAGTTGTGCTTACACATACACTTGCCAGACTGCATAGTACCCCACTATAAACCTGTGAAGCTATTACATGTCCTTTGTGCATGGTAACTTGGTAGCCCTTCCATTTAGATTAGCTATCATGCTATTACAATGTCCCATGCCTACAAGCCATATGTATCCTGTTGTTGTACATGCCAATAGATGATACCTTTGGTATGCATGATATGCCTGTTATGCTGTGTAGAATATCTGACATATCTACCTACGATACTATACATTACACATATTTTACATAGTATCCCATAATGCAAAGCAAACTTGCACAGTGGGACCACCTTACACATGTCATTGTCGTTATATGCCCATACACATGCCTACTGTGACAGGATATCAACATATACTATCCCCTGCTATGGCACATACTTGTTGGACATACCCTACCACTGATGACAGGTTGTATGGAATTGTTCTTTTTAAAGCACTCATGTAGCATCCCTTGTGGTGTCTGTGATGTGTACCTTGTGGCTCACTGCTGGACGCACAGTTTCTACATGTGTTAGTATGCTCAGCAAGACATCACTACATAAATACCTTTTCCCACTTTATGCATTGCGGACACTTTTAATTAATACAAACCAGGCTATACATACAGTAAATAATTAATACAAAACATGCTATACATAAACTTACATACCGAGTGTTCTACATACCTTGTTATTGTTCCGGACTTTCGTCTCTATCTCTCTCACACTGCTTATCTCTCTCACACTGCTTAAACAGGTATATGGTATGAGCATATGGTTTGAATGTCTGGCAAGTCATCCTTATATACGTCGATACCTGTAACATGTGGTTTCCTGCCGCCAATTGGTGTTCCTGAGTGACTAATTACTTGCACATCAGCTGTGTAGCTACTCCATTCACCAATTACACTGCAACAGTGGGGTATAATTGAATTCTCCACTTGGGCATTGCCCATTTTCCCTACCTTCGGGGAGACGGCCTGTATTGTGTTTTGTTGTGTGTAATTGTAACTGCTATGTGTAGAGACACGTATACTTTGGATTCATGTCCGCCGTGGATTGTGTGTGACAGCTAGAGGATGTGGTTCAACATGTGGGTGTACCTGTCATCCCAACCATCTGATAACGGACTATTGCAAACAAAACCTGTAACATCGCCGTTTGTTCCATTATACAATGGCTACAATTATGCATGGCACCTTTAATTGTGTCTCTCACAAGGTATGTTGATGGTTCTGCAGATGTAATTGACTGACTGGATGTTTGTGCTGTTATTACAGTCTGTATTGCTATAGTTTCTAGTGTGGGGGATGTCGGTGGGTGTACCTAGCATATACAGGTTTGTGGGGCTTGCATTTCTACATATTCCATATATATGTGTGCGGGCTCCGTCCCTAATTAAAGAGCTATCAGATAGTAGACTTATGGGATTTTACATTGGGCCGTTGTTAATTGGTTTCTATATAGTATGCAGGTGAGGTTGATACTTCCATACCTCTGGAATTGCAGCGATATGTAAAGGGATATGTCTAAATGACAGCTATCCCGTGTATTTCTGTCCCAGATATTTGCAGTCATTGCGGTTGTGTTGGTAACAGAACCTCTTTACCATGGGTTGCCACCTTTTCATATGGCCATTGTTGGACACTTGCAGGACACACAGCAGTGTTTACAGGCCGACACATAGCCACGGTCAGTACACAGGATAGCACATACTTTTATCCTCAATACATACCTATTGTTGTGGGACTTTGGCTACTTATCATATTGCATGTAACATTTACGTTTCTTACATAAAGGCATAACTATTTAATGCAACTTTTACATAATATATGGGACATATTAATGTCCTACAATCTCGGACATTTGCCCTTTGTTATGTTTTATGTCAGGACACACCTGCCCAGGGAGGGGTTGTCCCTCCTAATGTGGGATAGGTGGTAACCGTATGCCTACGGCTAGCTATACCCACACCTACCGTAATGATCTACCTCCGAGTTGGCACTAACAGACACACGATGTGGACACACACACACACATTACAGTCACATGGAGATGCACACGGTACCCTCAACACACACATACACAAACTACGGCACTCACAACCACAGTTGAACACAGTACCTACGTGGACCACAACACCGGCAGTGGTAACTACATGTCCCTTCATATCGTCATACTATTACTCACGGATGTACTGTTCCAGTACTGTGTTCTTTCGGTCTTTCAGCCTCATGGTTACGCGTGTCGGTATGTTACACATTCCATAGTTGGCGGTATCCTATTTATTTGTACCTCCAAGGTGTTATGAATGTCGTTGACCTATCTATATATATTTGCAGATATCATTGAATCTGTATATATCAACATATACCACTCTATCGCCCTTTCTATCTGTATTATATATATGTATATATGTGTACACACACACACACACATATATATATATATATATATATATATATATATATATATATATATATATATATATATATATATCTGACAGGGAAAGTGACAGGCAAGCTAGACCTTTCATTGTGTACTTGTCGGTGTATACTGTTTCCTGGACTCCGCACGTTTGTGTCTGTACCTGTCACATTACACACCTGCCGTAGGTTAGGGTTACCAGCTGTCCCACTTTACAAGGGACAGTCCCTCTTTGGGCAGTTGTGTCCTGCAAAATATTTGTAAATGTGGCAAATGTGCTGAGATTGTAGGACATACTTATTTCCTATAGTTTATGTAATAGTTGCATAAAACAGTTATTTTGTATCTGAACCACCTATATGTTATAGAAACAGAATAAGTAAGTAAACATTACAAGAATAAGCATTTATCTAGGCAAAACAGTGAAGTTCTGATTTTCATACTGGCCGGGTGTATGTGTCGGCTTGCAGACATCTGACGTATGTCCCACATTGGTCATTTGCAGAGGTGGCAACCCTACCATAGGTAAATCTTGGCTAGCAATAGTGTTAGGTTATTCTATACATGATTGCGTGTTTTACTCCTGGCAGTGGTCGTTTTACCCTTCAGAGCAGGCGCTATTAGTACAGGGGTGAATGATGCTGGTTTCACCTGTTCTGGACATCACTGACCGTGATCTGAGCGATATTCGGAGAAGCTTATCCCTGTTTCGCGCATATCCGTATAGTCATATTTAATCATCGCTTACCAGCAGTGGGCAACGCATATTCCCGCTAATGTGTGCTAAACATGATCTGATGACCTGCATCCAACATGCATTACTCGTGCCTTCGGGATTACGTTGCATCCCTTGAAGGACGTGGGACCGGGAACATGCACGATGGTCACTGCATTTAACACATGGATATCTGGGATATGTACACATGTTATGTCATTTCGTACGTGGAGTATACTATGGCTGTTACTCTATACTGCACTCACATGGGTAATTCAGTTAGTTTACATATTGATGAGTCCAGTTAATGGTGTGTCCATGTGATGTTTACTGGATGTGCTCCGGCATTGGGTATGTATATCACAGTGAGCCACACACGATACTGTGCTACACCTTCAAACGACCGTAGGTGGGGCATGCTGGGGTGACGAATACCTGTCATGGGTACAACCCATGCTTGACACAACATCCATGATTTTATTATGTGGAGCCCCTCATTAACACAGCAGGGACTCCGTGATGAGTGTGTGCAGAACAGTGCTTACTCACATATGCTCCAGCGATTGCCTCTGCTCCACTAAGCAACAGTTGGTTACTCAGTGCTGTGACGATAGCAGACACTGTTTGCCCCGTTTGGTGTATGGCCTCTGACAATCGGCCGTGTACCTACCGATGTACCTGGGAACCTATACACACAGCACCAGCATATGCTGATAGGCGCATGTACTGTTCAGGTGCTGACATTCCGTGTTCCAATAGCTGTTGTGTGTACAATGTTTGAGGGCTGCCTATGTAGGATTCACACAGTGGGCCACCTATACATTACAATTTACAGGTGGTCGTGTTTGTGTGCCATCCATTTTACTGTGTGTGCAGGAGGAGAGGTGTGTCAGTCCATAGGGGTCTACACTGTCAGAGCATGTGCTATACTTTCCCTCTTTGCTAAGGCATAGGCATATTGGGCACACCTCCGTCTGCCTACTGGGGCTGGCACAGTGTGTTTGTGGTCTGAATCCCTCTGTGCCTGTGATGGCCTTGGCAATTGCGGCGGGCTATGATGGCCTTCACCATTTTGTCCCTGCTGCAGCTGTTTCCGCAGGATCATATTATGTAGCATGGCACATACTATGATGATGTGGGCACATGTGCCTGGAGAGTACTGCAAGGCTCCACCAGATGTGCCTAAGCACTGGAACCGTGATTTCAGCATCCCAAACACACGCTCTATGATGATTCTGGTTTGTGCGTGTGCCTCATTATGGCGTTCTTGCATGCGTGTGTGTGTGCATTTCTGACGGGAGTCATCATCCACGGCTCCAGTGCATAGCCAGCATCCCCCACAAGGTGGCCATGGGGGATGTCCCCCCTGACAAATACCTGATACAGCTGTGAGGCATGCCAGATATGGGAGTCATGGTAGCTTCCAGGGCTACCAGCACACACATCGATGATAATGCCCTGGGCATTGCACACAACTTGGCAGTTGATGGAGTGGAATCCCTTGTGGATTATGTAGCACCTACCATGCTCACCGGGTGGTGACTTGATTTGTATGTGCATGCAGTCTATCGCACCCAGTACCTCCAGGTACTGTGCCACACAGTGGAAGTGATGCATATTGCTGGCCAACTCCTCCTGAGTTCGGGGGAAGTATATATGCTCATTGGCATGTGGTAACATGGCATCCAGGAACTGGTGTAGTACCCTGGATGCCGATGCCTGTGAGATCCCCATTATATCTCCAGTTGGCCTTTGAAAGGTACCTGTGGCTGGTATTCGCAAGCTTACACATACCTTCGTGTCCACTGGGATGGGTTTCCCTCTGTTGTTTCTGGTTCTCAGGCATGGCCGGCTCAGCTCCACTATTTGCTGTAAGATGTCCCTGTCCACCCTGTAACGCTCTACTATCTCCAGATCATGTAGCCCCTGGTAGGTTATCCTTGGCCTGAACACTCTTCACCTCCTCCGGGGCCTGCGGTGGTTGTCGGCATCCTCCTCCACAACACCGTCAGTCTCTAACACATGCTGATGAATCACAGCTATGGCAGCTCCCAACATGTACATTTTAAAAGCTCCCCGTGTGTTTACACCTATGGTGCAGTGTTTGGGAATACACAGGTGTGTGTAGGGTGCTTTCACACTTTATACTATTGTGCAGTGAACACCGATGATGTCATAGGGTGTGTATGTACGATCGTAGCTACAGGGTATCTTATGTGTTTTACTACCGGAACTACTATTGTGGTGCCTTTGGTGTTGAATTACATTTGGCTGCCATGGATTACCTCTTGACCTTCCCTTTACATTTCTGCACGTTCCACCTATCATTTTCTGGCATGCAACCAGCAGCCTGCTTTCATTTGTACTTTCCTAGACCAGGCTTATCTTGCGTAATGTGTGCTATTGCTGGTCTACTGTCAGTTTGCTTTGCTCTGCTATGACAGATCTCCTATCTTTGCAATCCAATGCCTCCCCTCCTTTTTTTGCATTCCAATGCCTCCCCTATCCTGTTTTGCAGACTTGTCAGCTGCCGTCGATTGGCCATCGTGAGGTGATTGGTGTTAATTGCTCATTAGTACTCCAATTACCCTACTTCAGCATTTCCTTCTTTTCTTCCCCTGACCTTCCTGTTTGTGCTATTGTTCGCGGCGCGTGCATCCGCTTACCGGGTTTCGGGCACATTTTCATCCCCGTACACATGCACTTTCGGACACCATGTGTGCTCTCAGCTAAACGATTCTATACCTTCCTCCCCACCCCTGTCCTGCAACTTTGCTTAGCAACGGCCAGGCCAGATTTGCATTGCTCCAATGTGCTTACTGCTACGGTGGCACACCCCTCTGCTGATGTCATGTATCTCCTCTGAGCCACTCCTCGGTGTTATAGCGCTGCGCCGTATGGTACAACCTTCATCCGGCGGGATGTTTGCGATTCAGTATTACCTGCCTCATTTGCATGGCATTGACAACTAATTCATAGTTACAGCGCCGAACACTGTCGCAGGCCCTTAGCAACCCTTGCACCTTGGTTGTGGTGTTCCATGCCTACCATTGCGTATTATGGTGTAAACCTAATTTGTATTACATTGCGATTTTATGACATTTTTATATAATTTCTTTATGTTCCTGTTTGAGCACACATGCCCTGCGGTTGTACTGTGCGTTACTGTGGACATGACATTAAATGTTGTTTTTTAGGTGTTGTGCATCTTTTCTTATGCCATTGGCTGCATATTTAGCCATTGGCATATGTTAACTTTGTAATGCATGAGTCTGGTCCGCTTCCATAGCTCCGATGTTCTGTTTGGGAAAATGTAAACCGTGTTTTTTGGTTTACATTTCCGTGGGCTTACGCTATGCCTACACCACTTCATTAATCGCTATCTGCCTTCATTTGCATGGTGCGACACTGTGCGTGGGGTGATTAGCATACCTATGTCGTGGGCTGTTCAGTTCTGGAGTACTCCGGTAGTGCACGTGCAATTGGATCATACCTGAATCGCTCGACGGCCATATTTGGCGTTATTCCGCCTACGCTACGGCTGCACCTGGCACAAGCTTCATGAATCCCGGGGTTGGTTTATTTATTTTCTAAGGTATATACCGATAAATACTTCTGTCTTCATGAGTAAAATTCATAAACCTAGGAGGAACAAACCTAAATCATAGTTGTTGTGTAGTGATACAATTTTATCTCTAAATTAGTTCATATTCCACAGCTGCCAGGAAGAAATTTTAACATATTTTTGGATGACTGGCATAGCATAAACATACCTGAAAATGAGGTTACATTTCATGATGTTTCCATTTTAATGTCTTGCATAAAAAAAATCTATCCTGCTGTCCTCTTTAAAGCAAAACATTTAATCAATTTTAGAAATGCATTTAGGCTGGCAAGAAAATACTTTACATTTACCTGAGCATAAAATAAAAATGACATATGCTTACTGTCTGTTTTCTTTAATCACTACTACATATTCTAATTTTAGAGGTTTGATGATCACTTTCTTTCCCATAGAGTTTACCGTGTTTTTCCCGAAATCAAAATGTATGCATTACACTTTTCCTCAAGGTACTCCTCCCTCCAAAAATTACAAGCATTCTTGTACAAAACCTCCAGAGCTGTGTTTTGTACACACTAGTAACAATTTCCATGCGGTAAATCACATTAAGGTGATTTCTTCTTCTTATCCAGTTTACTTGTACAACTCACAACAGTTTCATTATCTAAAAAGCTAGAAGAGGCTGCTCTATAAACGTCCCTTCCAAAACGTATCTTGTGTTTGCATTAAAATGTTCTTCAAAGAAGTGTTTATGAATAAATTGTCATTGCCCATATTTTTATAGCAGTGGTCAGATTCAGGATGAAACAAATCATGCTGAATTTCACTTGTGCCATCTTAGCATTTGAGACTTAAGTATAGGTGATGTGTTTCAACAAAATCAGTAGATGACTTCAACTTCCTGATGAGTGTGTGACAGTCAGCACTTGTGAATCTTTAGGCATGAAGCCAGCAACAGACCATAAACTCACAATTTTGCACTTTTTTGTTACTAGGATTTGGCTGTAGTTGTATTGGTTATAGTAGTATTCTATCAATCTTTACCTGGATGATGTAACTGTTGCTTAGTTTTTGCTTTGCTTGGAAAGATTCACAATGACAGCAGTTTCTTCTGTCATTTTGCCCGTTTCTGTGGAAAAGGTTACCTGATGATTATCATAAACATTTCTTGTATTTGACATGCCTTTTCTCTCGCTGGCTGTCCAAACATGTTTGCTCATGGTGTGTTTGTGTGTTTATGTGTGTGTGTGTGTGTGTGTGTGTGTGTGTGTGTGTGTGTGTGTGTGTGTGTGTGTGTGTGTATGTACGTGTGCATGTGTGTGCATATGTGTGTGTGCTACATTAATGTTGGCTCATGCTAAAAAACTACAGTCTTCCTCAGTGGATACATTAACAAGGACTAACTAATGTTTCAAAAGTTCTTGAATAACTTCTTAGATTATAGGCTAGCCTCCTGTGGATTTCTACGACTTAAAACTTTGATTTATAAAAGGTTCTGCAAGTAGTTAATATGTATTCTGAACCTACTAGGTGCATGTATCTCTACAAGTTCATGAGATAAAGCAGAAATTATGCTTGTTTATGCCATTAGGCCCTTTATGCTTAACAATATGCTTTGTATCTGGAATGGACCTGTTGGAGATCTAGTCTGGGGTAACGTTAAAGCCACCACCTTCTATGATATTGCTTTCAAGTTCTCAAAAAGAAAAAAATTGTGCCAAAGAGGCCCACAAAAACCTAGAGCATCTGCTCTTAGTCCATATGCAGAACATATATTGTCCCTCCTGGGTAATGAACACTCTAAATAATCACTTAGCACATTCTTATCAACTGCTTTCTTACATAGGATCTACCTTAGTAAGATTTTAACTCCAGTTAAACCCCTTACTTTGGATTTGTGATTCAAGCTATGCAGAAACTCACCATCCCAAACTCTAAATGATAACATGATGTGCTTCTTGGTTACTTTTCAGTTCTGACAAAAACAAATCTGTTGCTGTCTGTCTATGTGTTTGTGTCTGCTCACATGTGTGTGTTGAAAAATTTCCCATAGTCACATACACCCTCAGAGATTTACAAATTATTCAAATTCTGTCCCGAGTTAATGTACAAAATGGAGAAGGAAGGTTGTATCAGATAATCTAACAGAACACATTTTCTGAATTATAAGATTACCAGATCAATGTGTCATATCTGGGGTCAAGAAATGGCACAAAACTTTGTAAGCTCACTATATTTGGTTTGGCAAATAAATATCAAAATGCAGGCACTATTTTGAAATAAAAATTTATGGAACATGCACAGCATGCACAGTAGGGTCTGCACAAACAGAGTGTGCTTTTCATATTTTTTTTAGATAGGAGTGTTCTTTGAAGAAACAATTCATTAATTGCTGTTATGCTGAATCCATTTGTTTTTCTTGCACCTTTACATGAACTGTTTATTTAACTTAATTAATTAATTATTGTGGAGTTGCTCCATAGATATTAGCAATGCATCTGAAATTGTGCCACAAACACAAAAGATTATAACAGAAGGCAGCCTTAGAGTAATGTCTTTTAGTTTGGATTGAATATAGAAGGCAAATGGGGATGTTGCTATTTATTCTAGTAAGTGCAAATTACATTTCTGAGTGATCATAAAAGTTGACTAATCAAAATATGTCATTGAAAGTTTCAAGCATCACAAATTAAGTACTTGTTACCTAAAATGTGATATTTCATGTAAAAGTAGGCATTTTACTTAATGGAATTCTTTTGGATAAAGGAATAACGTGCCCTAAAAGTAATTATATTAACTTCTAGTGGCACAGAGTGTCATAAATGGTGCACTCCAAAAGCCAGAGTAAGCAGTAGCATCCTAACCTTTGTCTAATTACTACAATTCACTAGGGAATATGAAATAGGAAATAATTAATAGCTGTGAATTAACATACTGTAATATGTTCAGATAATGGAGAATGACTTGAAAATGACATATCCTTTCAATATCTATGAGTTCATTTTGGTGTTCTGGTGAAATGGCTGAGTGCATAATATCAGTTAATTAAGTCTGCCATTTGCTACTCTGACCCTGTGGCTGTATATTTTGTAATGTGTCGTTACCATAGGTAGAGACTGTAGTCACTGCAGAGTGTGTTGGTGTGCCCAAGATACTGCAAGCTT